>NW_015646137.1:409-534 GCF_001515625.1 Sinocyclocheilus rhinocerous | reverse complement strand
GTTACATCCCTATATGCTACTAGTTTTTGCTGTGGTATCGAAGTATTTTGTAAATAGTAAATTGTTTTTTAAATAATAAGTGTTACTTAAATAATAAAGAACCATATTTTTTTTGCTCATCTGAA
>NW_015646137.1:0-342 GCF_001515625.1 Sinocyclocheilus rhinocerous | reverse complement strand
ATGATAATGTAATATAATCCGAACCGTGAGATTTGTGATCCTTTGCACCCCTACTCTCTTGACTTGTTATTTGAAGAAAAAATACAATATCTTTTATTGGGGCTAGTTAAATTCATTTTTGGGGTACCAAAATCTGAAGAATGCCTGCCCGAAGGGCTACCAGGGATTTTGAAATTTTGCGAACCCTGCTTTTTATGTTTTGATTCGCTAAAAATAACTTGTTCATTAGAGTCATTCATTTGTGAATTGGACTACAGTGATTCTGCTGCATATTTTTGATTCACTAAAAATAACTGTTTTCTTTTAAAGGGGTCATATGATGCTTTTTTAAAGATAATTATT
>NW_015646136.1:0-963 GCF_001515625.1 Sinocyclocheilus rhinocerous | reverse complement strand
ATAAAATCCTAAATTAAATCTGCTCAATTGCCCATCATATAAAATCAACACAGCGAACATCAACACACACTGCAGACGGTCTGGTCAGTGGTCTGTGGGCCACTGTAAAAGTTTAGTTATTTTTTGGCAATGATCTTTCACAGCACCCGCCTTCATATTTAGTCATTAAATGTGTCCTCAGCTGCGATGGATCTTTTATGGCTTCATTTAAAAATATTGAAATTACACCACAAGTCTGTTGTATGTCAGCTTCAGGAAAGTATTTTTGGAGCTTGACTCAACTGTGATTTATCTGCTGATAAAGGATTTATGTTTTTTAAGATTTTACAAGTTCAGTTTTAATAGTGCTGCAGTGTGTGGACTGTTTTTTTTGTGGTATATTAATGAATATGCATCTTTTCAGCCTCACTGTCAAAATGCTTGCTACAGATGCGAAAATGCAGAAAATCGAACCTGATCCAAATTTTATTATGACGGACGAAAATTTCGGACTCAGTGTGCAATGACCTTTAACCAGTGGTTTCCTGTGAACACTGAAAGTGTAAATGCTATACAACCAGACACAATCACAGGGCCCTATGAATCCAATCATACAAATGTAATTCACAGGATAATGTGGAATTTCACAGAATGTTTCATTTTGGCTAAATCAGAAGTGGCGCTGTACTCTCAAATCGCAGTTTAGACTAGTGTCTGTGAATATTAAAATGCAAAAACACTACTATTTAACATTTTACATTTTAAAAAGGTTGATTAAAGTGTTAATGTTTTATATGTAATGTTGCAATTGAAAATGTTTAATGTTTTTATAATACATTTTGTAGTCATAAACCCAGAAAAAGGAAAACAGACGACAAAATGTCTGACAAAATATTTCAAATAAAAATGGTATTATATTAAAAAAATAAAATAAAATGTGAAAATCATGACTTTTTATGAATTCAATCAGACATGCTTTTTGAC
>NW_015646135.1:504-576 GCF_001515625.1 Sinocyclocheilus rhinocerous | reverse complement strand
CCATGTGACATCAGGGCTTCAACTGTAATTTTACGAAGCTACGAGGATAATTTTTGTGTGCAAAGAAAACAA
>NW_015646135.1:0-387 GCF_001515625.1 Sinocyclocheilus rhinocerous | reverse complement strand
CAACATATGCTGTTCTGTGTCAATCCCCAACCAGGGGCGCCGCTGGGGGGGGGCGGGGAGTTAGGACGATTCTAAGTGCCCACGCACTTTTGGGGCCCCCAGAGATCTGTTTTATTAGTAGTAACAGTAGTAGTAGTAATGTAATAGAAATTATAAATGTATCTACCAAAGAGTTACAAATAAAACAAAATTACGGCTTATTTCTGCATTTCAAAATGATCTCCCCCCATTCACTGCATGGTTTCGTCCCCTCCTCCTACTTAGCCTAGAGTCACTGAGTGAGATCAGATGGTAAACCATCAAATTAGAGATGCCTTCGAGTTCAAGGGGGGGCAAACCGAGTCGGACGATTTGGTCAGTCGCACTTTTAAACACATTTTAGTTTTG
>NW_015646134.1:1096-1203 GCF_001515625.1 Sinocyclocheilus rhinocerous | reverse complement strand
CTACAGCGAGAATAAAAGTTACGCCTTCTTTCTTTGTGTGAACAAGATTGGCATTATGCAAATCTTCCCACACAGTGACGTAGATATGTGGGGGCGTGTTTAAACGA
>NW_015646134.1:0-1049 GCF_001515625.1 Sinocyclocheilus rhinocerous | reverse complement strand
AGGAGGGCGTGGTTGACTCTTAACTTTTATAAAGAATATCTCTTTGGATTTGAGACTTTAATCTTTGCAACTTTACAGATCTTTTTTATGCACCAAGAGCTTGTAACACTCCAAAGAGAAAGGAAAAATTTAAATCGCATCATATGACCGCTTTAAGGCCCATTCACACCAAGGATGATAACTATAACTTTTCTGTTTGATGAACAATAAAAACTTTGACAGCCAATCAGAATCCACCTGGCTTTAAAGAGCTCCAGCATGAAAGTGGCAGACGACAGAACTGCAGTGCACATAAACGTTTGAGCATTGGTGTGGAGACTAAATATAGTTATTGTTATAGTTGTTTTATACTTATCATTCTTAGTGTGAATGGGCCTTTTTGTTCATACATGTTGTATTCATGTTTGTTTCATATGGCATTAAAAACTTAATGGCTCTTGTTGGACACTCAGAAGCGAAGACCAGAAGACTCTTGTAGTAAACAGTAATCTGACTCATTTGACTTACGATAAAGAGAAAAAGGAACTGGCAGGAACCTCTTGCTACAAACTTTGTTTAACAGAATCGTTCATCTGGTGTCATCATCTTTACCATAAATGCTAATACAATGTATTTCACCTTAGTTTTTCATGTGATGGTATGTCAGGATGTAGGATCAGCAGATCTCATCATACGAGAGCAGGCCCGTAACCAGCTATGAGGCCACCGAGGTCCGGACCTCTGTAAATTTTTCATGTTCAAAAATAAAATGTGTTCTTTGAATGACTAATTTGCTGTTAAACTCCTCATATGAATGCCTGCATGACATGTATAATTCAGTTTAGACAGTTTGGTAGAATGTTTAGCTTCCCTGGTATGAAAATGATCGCTGTGAGACGCTGGCGAAGTGAATGAGGCTTGAGAGAGTTGTGAGTGAGGGCGCGGGCGTGCTGTGTCCTTAAATATAGTAAAGTATTAACAAATTTTGATGCAATAAACAGGGTATGATTTAAAAATAATCATCCCTCCCAAAACAGAGAAAACATCTTTCACAAACATCTACATGTCTG
>NW_015646133.1:0-604 GCF_001515625.1 Sinocyclocheilus rhinocerous | reverse complement strand
TGAGAGAGACTGGAAACTCTACAGAAAACAGAAATCAAAACTCATAAGCTCCACACTTCACCCAATTACCTGCACGAATATCAGATTTGTGAGGCTCTTGTTGACTTGACTTATCTTTAGTAACTCACATCACTTCAGTACTTTCACAGAATCAGCTTCATTCTTCTCATATTCATTACATCACATTAGAGCAGCGGTTCCCAAACTGGGGTGCGCGCACCCCTAGGGGTGTACAGATCGACCAGCAGGGTGTGCGCGAGAGAATGCTTTTGATGATCTGTGTGCATTTTTCTGTGTTAATTGACATGATACGACTAAGAGAGTGCAGTTTTCCCCGAAAATCGTTACGATTATAAATTCGACATTTTAAACAAGACTTCAAACGAGTAGTTAATATTAAGTGACTTAGGGCATACATTTGAGTACAATAATGTCAATGTTACTGTTTTTGCTCGATTTGTTTAACGAAAATAGTTCCAAACGAACTTAGCAGCAGAACTGTCGCGGATCTCTGAGCAACACACAGCATCAGCGGTGTTTCGTTACTGAATGATTCGCGGTTTTGAATTAATAATTTGAGTCAATGATTCAGTGGTCCATTCAT
>NW_015646132.1:0-656 GCF_001515625.1 Sinocyclocheilus rhinocerous | reverse complement strand
GTTGATACATCTGCTGCAAACCGCATGAACACCTTAGCAACTTTATAGCAATGGCCTGGCAAGTATCAACACCACCATCATGGCAAAAAAATTAATAAATAACAATTTGCAATTGTTTGGTGGTTAAATTTAAATATTTTATTTTATTTATTTTTTATTTTTATGATATTGTGGAACAATATTTTTGTAAGTATGTTTGATGGTTAAATTTTAATATTTAATTTTTATTTAAATTTTATTTCATTTTATGAAGCAATCTTGAGCTATGGAAAGATGCTATGGGACTATTATTCATTTTATGAAGCAATCTTGAGCTATGGAAAGATGCTATAAATGGGACTATTATTATATTATTATTGGTGCGTTTTATTATTGACACTTCATTTTTAAGTTGTGTTATGGTCGCAACATAAAAATAAAAATTTTATTTTTGTAATTATGTTTGGTGGTTAAATTTGAATATTTTTTTATTTATTTTTTATTTTATTTTACTCTAAAGCAACCTTGAGCTATGCAAAGGTGCTATATAAATTAAACTAATTTATAACTAATTTATGACTTTAAGTTGTTGTATTGTGGCAACATTATTTTTAAAATGATTTTTGCAGTTATGTTTGGTTGAATTTTTTTTTTTATAAAGCAACCATGAGCTATAG
>NW_015646131.1:421-571 GCF_001515625.1 Sinocyclocheilus rhinocerous | reverse complement strand
TGATCATATGACTTTTTACATATGCCATGTGACCTGTAAATGCGGAAAAAAAAACGTTTTCATTGCAGTTTTGCGAATTATTCCTTTTTCGCATTGCCTGAAAAACCACCTCCTGCAAGCGTAAAAACTTTTTTTGCGATATATGGGCTT
>NW_015646131.1:0-357 GCF_001515625.1 Sinocyclocheilus rhinocerous | reverse complement strand
TTTCCATTAGGCGTATTTTCAATTTGTGCAATTTGAAGGGTAATGGAAACGCGCCTATTGTCTTTTGAAGTTTAATAATCTTATTAGACTGTATTGCGATTCCTATTTTTCTTTCGGCAAATTTAAGACTTTTTAAAAATAACTTTTATACCATTTAAAATATTTAAGACTTTGCATGGCCTTAAATTCGGTCAAACTGAACTTAAGACATTTTAATGAGTTTTTAGCATAAAGAAAATAAAAACTTTTTGGACCATGATTATGTTTTGTGGTTTTTCAATGGCTATTCTGTTGAAACTATGTCAATGACTGTATTATAAAAGAATCATTCTTTTTTGCATTAAAAATAAGCATTAA
>NW_015646130.1:0-561 GCF_001515625.1 Sinocyclocheilus rhinocerous | reverse complement strand
CTGCTGCATTTTGGACCAGCTGGAGTGTGTTTATTAAGCGTGCAGGACAACCTCCCAATAAAGCATTACAATAATCTAACCTTGAGGTCATAAACGCATGGATTAACATTTCTGCATTTGACATTGAGAGCATAGGTCGTAATTTAGATATATTTTTGAGATGGAAAAATGCAGTTTTACAAATGCTAGAAACATGGCTTTCTAACGAAAGATTGTTATCAAATAGCACACCTAGGTTCCTAACTGATGACGAAGAATTGACAGAGCAGCCATCAAGTGTTAGACAGTGTTCTAGGTTATTACATGCAGAGTTTTTAGGTCCTATAATTAACCCCTCTGCTTTTTCAGAATTTAGCAGTAAGAAATTACTCATCATCCAGTTTTTTATATCGACCATGCATTCCGTTAGTTTTTCAAATTGGTATGTTTCGCCCGGCCGCGAAGAAATATAGAGTGGAGTATCATCAGCATAACAGTTAAAGCTGACACAGTGTTTCCTGATGATATCTCCCAAGTGTAACATGTAAAGTGTGAAAAGTAATGGCCCTAGTACTGAGCCTT
>NW_015646129.1:1033-1194 GCF_001515625.1 Sinocyclocheilus rhinocerous | reverse complement strand
TATTGGAATTTCAATATGGCTCCAGGAGTAAATCGTTAAATTGTATACATTTTCAGTAGTCAAAAACCAAATGTGGGTCACTTTTCAAAAATATGATAGGCCTACTTCTTTTTAAAGAGAGAGGAATGTCTGAAGAACAAATAATGTTGAAACTAGAAATG
>NW_015646129.1:0-1021 GCF_001515625.1 Sinocyclocheilus rhinocerous | reverse complement strand
GGTCATTTTGCAAAAATATGATACTTCTTTTCACTTAAAAGAACAAATTATGTTGAGACTAGAGATGTATCTCGTTTCCTTCTGTCAAAACAACTGCATTGAACACACCTGTCTGAGTGCCATAAGTATTCTTTTTCCAAAGTTTGCGTGCCTATAACTCAAGAAGTATTAAAGATATTGCAATATGATTTTAGATTCTAGTTTTTAATAAACTCTTCTTTTGGAATCTTCATTTTCAAGGCCCTACATCATTCAGTCTCAGAGATATGGGGATCTCAATGAGGCTCCATATTCAGATTGTTGAATAATACCCATTTTCAGTGGTTGAAAACCAAGTGGTGGTCACTTTGTACACAGCCTGTACTTATTTTATTTAAAGAACAATGTCTGAAGAATAAATAATGTTGAAAGTAGAAATGCATCTTGTTTCCCTCTATCAAAACCATTGTATAGGACATACCTGTTTGAGTGTCTTAAATATAATTTTTCCAAAATGTGCGTTCTTGTAACTCAAGAAGTATTAAAGTTATCTTAATATGATTTTAGATTCTGGTTCCTAAGAATCTTTTCTTTTGGAAGCTTCATTTTTAAGGCCCTGTATGGTTTAATGTATGGTTTAGACATATCAAGATCTCGGTGCAGCTCCATGTCCAAATTGTTGCATCCTACCAATTTTCAGTGGTCAAAAACCAAACGTGACACTGTCAAATATGCAAATAATAACAGTAACCCAGGGTTTAGGAATGTACAGTGTGACACGTCAGATTATGAATGACCAGGATTAAAGGAGTCATATGATGTTGCTAAAAAAAAACCCATTATTTTGTGTATTTGGTGTAATGCAATGTGTTTACGTGGTTTAAGGTTTTAAAAAAACACATTATTTTCCACATACTGTACATTATTTTAGCTCTTCTATGCCCCGCCTTTCTGAAACGCGTCGATTTTTAAAAAGTTCATCGTTCTGAAAAGAATCGTGTGCTTTGATTGGCCAGCTATCTAGTGCGTTGTGATTGGCCGA
>NW_015646128.1:473-555 GCF_001515625.1 Sinocyclocheilus rhinocerous | reverse complement strand
TTATTTAAAGTCTGTCTAAAGTTAACAGACAGTGTTTAAAAAGTGTAGTCCACGTGTTTACATATGTTTATTACAGTGACTT
>NW_015646128.1:0-288 GCF_001515625.1 Sinocyclocheilus rhinocerous | reverse complement strand
GGCGAGCGTAGTGAGAACCCATGTGCAGTTTATTTACAGACGTGATCCAAAATACAAACATAATCCGAGACTAGAGACACAGACTTGACTTGACTTGACGAGGCATAAACAGACTAGACTCACCGACAGCAGTTACAACTTCAATACACGACAAAGAACAATGGGAACATGAGGGTCACATGACACAAACCAACCAATGGACAAACAGAACTGAAAACCACATGACAAGACCATAGGTGCGTTGACTTGAAGCACCGCTACAGACGGCAGTCAGCGAGAGTAGCCGCT
>NW_015646127.1:0-491 GCF_001515625.1 Sinocyclocheilus rhinocerous | reverse complement strand
CCTCCCCATGAATGAGTGATTTGTATGTTTGTTTGTTTGTCTAGACTAGTTGTGTGTTAGTGTTTAGTTAATAAAACTTTTGTGCACAAATTACATGAGTTTCTGGTTCTGTCACCGCTTGTATATAGTGTCCCTTTACTATCCGATCTATAGCTACATGCTCTAATGCAGTAGTGTAAGGAAGTTTTTTCTGTGGCCAGGAAAATATCCTTTCTTAGAGTTGATATGAAATTATACTGAATGTTCGCTGGACGAACATATTAGTTGATTGCAATATTAATTCTGCTACAGTTACTACTGGCAGCTGAGGTAAATAAATGTAATTAATTATAATTAATTGTAATTATTTATGTACATTTCCCTTTTGAGCTAATTTGCTACATATTATGGTGGAGAACGGTGGCATCGTTTTAAACATTATTTGCAAGCGGACTCAGTTTCAGACTTGTGTTTGTCTCATGGGTTTTTATTAACGTCTTACACATGCATAC
>NW_015646126.1:457-566 GCF_001515625.1 Sinocyclocheilus rhinocerous | reverse complement strand
CCTTATTATGTGATAAAAAGTGTTTGTAGTATATAAACATTAACAAATGATTATTATTGAAGCAGTTATCGCAGTTATCTGATTTCTAAGCCAATTAAAAGCTAGAAAT
>NW_015646126.1:0-309 GCF_001515625.1 Sinocyclocheilus rhinocerous | reverse complement strand
TTTATTTGATCCAAAGTACAGCAAAACAGTAACATTTTGAAATATTTTTACTATTTAAAATAACTGTTTTCTATTTGAATATATTTTAAAATGTAATTTATTGTGATTTCAAAGCTAAATTTTTAGCATCATTACTCCAGTCACACTATCCTTCAGAAATCATTAATTTCTGATATTCTGATTTGCTGCTCAAAAAAACATTTATTATTATGATGATGTTGAAAACAGCTAGTAGAATTTTTTCAGGTTTCTTTGATGCATAGAAAGAAGAACAGCATTTATCTGAAATAGAAATCTTTTGTAACATTA
>NW_015646125.1:0-339 GCF_001515625.1 Sinocyclocheilus rhinocerous | reverse complement strand
GTTCAGTTATTTTTGTTATAAGAAAAATGTTATTAAACCTGTTATACTGTATTATGACAGCACTTTTTTTAAAACTAAATTTCAATATCGTGATAATACCGTATACCGTGATAAAAGCATTAGCAATTAATCGCAACATGAGAATTTGATACTGGCATATCCCTAGGGCCAGTATGTATTTGCGGAAAAGCTGATTAAGACTAAAAAGCTGTGTTTACGTTTAATTAAGCATCTTCGCTGTTACGCGTTTCCCCGTGTAGTCACATATAAGCAGTTCTCTCTACAGCAAAGGAAATTATAATGCTATTTTACCCGACACTGATATACAGAACTAACATT
>NW_015646124.1:0-630 GCF_001515625.1 Sinocyclocheilus rhinocerous | reverse complement strand
TCGGGCGAGTACTGGAAAAAGTGGTATCAGTGCATCCCTAATAATCACGTTGGGATGTTTGATCGGCAGTCTCTTAAAAAGGTCGATCTCAAAAAAACGATCTCAAGCTGAGAGGTTTTGCACGACATGTAGCGGCGCCGTCTCAGCCTCTGTCCGGCACGGGTGAAATAATTATAATGCTGAAGGTGAGGTACTCACCTTCATATTTTCTAGATAACTTATAAAGTAATTTGAAAACCTTGTGTGAGACGTAATTTCACAAACAGCGTGAGTGAATCACCGTGCGCACGCTCTCTTTCTCTCTCAAAATACACAAATGGCTTCAAATCACCACACATCGCGTCTATATATAAGCGAGCTGCACGCTGCACAGTTGACACAGGAATTGTCACTTGCACAATCGAGGCAGTGTCGCGTTGTCACTAAAGTTTATAAATTGCATTACTTTTTAATTCTTGCCAGTGTTTTAACCATTCAGCGCTCGCGCTCGCTTTCCTGGAGACCGTGCGCTCATGCACACACACATAATGCCAGGTTCACACACTCCGTATGCAGTGCGTATGTGGTGCGTATTTTTTCCGTGCCCATGTTAACGGATTAATAAAGCGTGCACACTGCACACGGTTGCGG
>NW_015646123.1:0-886 GCF_001515625.1 Sinocyclocheilus rhinocerous | reverse complement strand
CACACACACACACACACACACACACATACATACATACACATACACCGTGAACACATCCGGAGCAGTGGGCAGCCATTTGTCCATACAATTGAAGTTAGTGGTAACCAAAATGGTTTTGTTACCAATATACCAGCAAGTTTGGTTACTAACATACCAGTAAGTTTGATTGTAGTGTGCTATTTAATGCTATAAAAATGGGGTGCGGCGTCATGATTGTTTGTTTGCAGTTGAGTTTGTGTTGGACCTTTTGGATATTGCAGGTCCACTTCATTATCACTACTGTGAAGGCTCTGGCTCCAAATGACATCTTCAATGCAAGATACCATTTCTGGGATATTTTGGCTTCCATTTTATTTTTTTTCCCATCTCTATTCCCGGAAATAGAGACCCGTCATCCATCTTTTTTTCTACAGTCTATGGTGCAGACTGAGGATGGTTCTACCATCTACTTAGGCTTATTATACTTTTGAAAAAACAGCCCTTTTCTGTTTATATAACAAGAGGATGTTGGGCAATGCAAATGTGTGGCCAGATAAACGAATCACTCTCTAATGCAGATCATTATATCATAAGAGTGATATAAATGATTCATTTAAAAAAAGAAGAATGAATCATTCATGAACAGCCTGTTTGACTTTATTTCTTGAGGAACACAAAAGACAGTATTTTGAAGAAAACCGTTTTGGTTACCACTGACTTCAATTGTATGGACAAAACCCCAGAGACATTTCTCAAAATATCTTCTTCATGTTTCACAGGGTGAGTAAATAATGGCGGACTTTTTATTTTTGGGTGCAATATCCCTTTAGCATGCAGTCAGAAACAGCCAGACGTGTATGCATATTTCTGATAAACGTTTCTTTTGATGAGATTGTTGCATATACGG
>NW_015646122.1:0-566 GCF_001515625.1 Sinocyclocheilus rhinocerous | reverse complement strand
TTTTTTTTAGCTTAATAGCTAATTTAGCTTTAGCTAAATCTGTTGGCTTTTTTTATTTTTTATTTTTTTGCTAAATTGACTGCTTTTAGCTGGATTTGAAGCTGTTTTATTGTTATTATTGCTAAATTGCTAAATCAGCTGGTTTTGGCTGTTTTTTTTTCTTTTTCTTTTTTTGAGCTCAACTGGTTTTGGTTTTGGCTGTTTTTTTTTCTTTTTCTTTTTTTGAGCTAAACCAACTGGTTTGAGCTGGTAGCCAGCCTCTTATTTTTTTGCTAAATCAGCTGGCTTTAACTGGTTTTAGCTGTTTTTTTATGAACCAGCTGGTTTCAGCTGTAACATGCAAGCACCATATTATCAACATATTAAATCATGCTTGCAACATGTTTTTTTTTTTTTTTTTGTAAAATTATCTTGGTTTATTTATTTATTTATTTTTTAGCTAAATCCGCTGGTTTTATCTGGTTTTTAGCTTTTTTTTCTAAATCAAGTGTTTTTTTGTTTTGTTTTTTTTAAATCAGCTGTTTTAGCTGGTTTTTCCTAAATCAGTTGGTATTAGCTGTTTTTTG
>NW_015646121.1:0-1016 GCF_001515625.1 Sinocyclocheilus rhinocerous | reverse complement strand
GCAAGTTTTAAACTCATAGATTGTGAGTTAACATCTCATTTTTTTTTCTAAGAATTGAGTTTATATCTCACAATTCTGACTTTTTAATCGCACAAGTGAATTTTTTATCACATTTGCGAATTTATATCTCACAATTCAGACTTTTCTTTTCAGAATTAACAGATCATATCTTGCAGCTATATATAAACTCACAATTGTGAGTTAACATTTCGCAATTTTGCATTTTTTTTCCTAAGAATTGTGAGTTTACATCTCTCAATTCTGAATTTTTATCTCACAAGTGACTTTTTATCGCAATTGTGTTTATATCTCACATTCCACACCTTTCTTCTCAGAATTACCAGTTTATATCTTGCAATTGCGAATTATAAACTCATAAATTGAGTCAACATCTAAATTTTGCATTTTTTTCCTAAGAATTGTGAGTTTCTATCTCGCAATTCTGACTTTTTATCTCCCAAGATAATTTTTTATCACATTTGCAAACTTATATCTCACAATTCAGACTTTTCTTCTCATAATTAAGTTTATATCCCGCAATTTATTTGTCTCACAAGTGACTTTTTAATTTAAATCGAGTTTATATCTCACAATTCAGACTTTTCCTCTCTGAATTCGCGATTGCGAGTTTATATCTTACAATTCAGACTTTTTTCCTCAGAATTAAGTTTATATCTTGCAATTGCGAATTATATACTCACAATTGTGAGTTAACATCTTGCGATTTTGCGTTTTATTCTAAGAATTGTGAGCTTACATCTCGCAATTCTGAGATTTAATCTTGCAATTATTAGTTTATATCTAGTTTATATCTAGTTACAGTATCTTTGTTTCTCACAATTCTTAGGGGGGAAAAGTCAGCATACTAAGAAACAAAGTCTAATTTGTGAATATAAACTGAGAATTGCAAGGAAAATGTCTGAATTGTGAGCGTTGCAATTACCTTTTATACCGTGGCGGAAACGGGTTTCCATACAAAAAAAAGGAATTTGTTGTAGCATGAATGGGCCACATTG
>NW_015646120.1:388-621 GCF_001515625.1 Sinocyclocheilus rhinocerous | reverse complement strand
TAAATGCACTTCTCTCAATTTTTCTTTGGACCACACTAGGGGTTGAACGACTTCAGATTTTTTAGTCGACATTTATGTGATGAAAGTCGAGTCGACATCAACTAGTCGCTGATGATGTCATTAATGAACAAATAAGCCTGAAGCTTGAGCTGAGACTTCAATACCTTGTGCACAGATATGACACAGTGCTGCCCACATGGCTATTGCTCCTATAACAGCTAATTTTTATCTTT
>NW_015646120.1:0-195 GCF_001515625.1 Sinocyclocheilus rhinocerous | reverse complement strand
TACCTGGCAGCGTCTCTCTACTAATAGTGAAGCTGTGGGTTTTAATTACTAAGAACTTTTCAGTTTATAATTTATTGAGAAATCACAGAACAGTGTTGACCATACATATCCTGTTGTGCCCTCTATAGGACCAGTGACTAGTCGACATCAAGCTTAAAGGGGTGGTTCACTGTTTTTTTTTCTAGGCTTGATTGT
>NW_015646119.1:0-329 GCF_001515625.1 Sinocyclocheilus rhinocerous | reverse complement strand
AAAGTCTCATGATTTATTTCCAGAACATGATGCATGATGGGATACGCGGTATTCGAGATAGTGTGGATTTAGTGTGCGTTAAGGGCACTGCTCTTTGGTCTTTTTAAGACCTGGGACAGACTTGCGCACTTACTTCCTGTCGCGCGCACGCGCTCTCAAGTGGCCAAGACCGCAAGTGTGGGTATTTGGACAAGGCACTTGTTTCAGTCAACCAAGTGTTCTTAACGCATCTGATGAGTGAATGATTCGATGACTCGCTCAAACAGAAGACTCGTCTCCACCCACCGCCTTAAAGGGGTCATATGATGCTGCTAAAAAGAACATTATTT
>NW_015646118.1:24298-29319 GCF_001515625.1 Sinocyclocheilus rhinocerous | reverse complement strand
TACTAAATGAACAAAAACTATATTTTTAATTATATTTATATTTAATCATTTTTACTTACACTGATTAAAAAGTACAATTGTTTAAATATAAGTTAATACTTTTATTCAACAAAGGTGCAAAAACTGATCAAAAGTGACGGTCAAGATATTTATAATGTTACAAAAGATTTATATTGCAAATAAATGCTGTTCTTTTGAACTTTCTATTCATCAAATAATCCTGAAAAATAAAACATATCAATTTCCACAAAAATATGAAGCAGCACAACCTTTTTCAACGTTGATAATAATAATAAATGTTTCATGAGCAGCAAATCAGCATATTAAAATGATTTCTGAAGGATCATGTAAATTCAGTTTTGATTACAGGAATAAATTACAATGTAAAAGTATTTCACAATATTACTGATTTTACTGGATTTTTATCAAATAAATGCAGTCTTGGTGAGCAGAAGAGACTTCTTTCAAAAACATCTTAACAATAGTGCATATGAAAACAATAAACAGAAAAATTTGCCTACATATATTTTATTTAAATCTAGCGTTGCGTTAGTTCTGGCAGGTCACGATAGTATCGCTGCTCTCCCTGCTCTTATCCATGCTAGGCTGGGATCCATGCTGGGAGTTCTTGCCCAGAACAGAACCATACCGTATACCTTTTGGTCAAAATTCTCAGGCGTCAGGAAGAAGTTGTAGAGGGGGACGAAGTATCCTTCCAGAAGTCCCATCAGCAGGACCAGATACACACCATCTGCAAACTACAAACACACCTCAGTCAGAACAACACAATCCTGTCATAGACATCAAATCAAGACATACAAATTTACATAACACACATAATTCTGACACACTAAAACTACTTTTATTCAGCAACGAGGTGTTCAATTTATCAAAAAAGACAAAGACATAATGTTACAAAAGATTTATATTGCAAATAAATGCTGTTCTTTTGAACTTTCTATTCATCAAATAATCCTGAAAAATAAAACATATCAATTTCCACAAAAATATGAAGCAGCACAACCTTTTTCAACGTTGATAATAATAATAAATGTTTCATGAGCAGCAAATCAGCATATTAAAATGATTTCTGAAGGATCATGTAAATTCAGTTTTGATTACAGGAATAAATTACAATGTAAAAGTATTTCACAATATTACTGATTTTACTGGATTTTTATCAAATAAATGCAGTCTTGGTGAGCAGAAGAGACTTCTTTCAAAAACATCTTAACAATAGTGCATATGAAAACAATAAACAGAAAAATTTGCCTACATATATTTTATTTAAATCTAGCGTTGCGTTAGTTCTGGCAGGTCACGATAGTATCGCTGCTCTCCCTGCTCTTATCCATGCTAGGCTGGGATCCATGCTGGGAGTTCTTGCCCAGAACAGAACCATACCGCCAATCCAAACTGTATGCTAATTGTCAGTCATCTTTGACGATAGTAGTCCTGACTGAAATGCTTTCATAAGTAAAAAATGCCTTCTGTGAACATTTTAGTGAAACCGCAAACTTTAAAGAATCAGTTTTAATGATTCACTCAAATGGACAGTTTGAAATAATTCATGGAAATGAATTGCCATTTTTTGTTTTTGAAGTTTAAGCCAGAGACGGTATTTAAAAATCTCTGTCTTCCATTATGAAATCTTTAAACCAAGTGAAATAATTACAATCATAAAAATATTCACTATATTTTATGTTGCCAGTTAAATTATCACAAATATGTGTGTATATTCAGAATATTGTAAATGTAAAACCACAGGTAAAATCAAGCATGCATGCTAAACTAAGCATGTTATTTTACTGTCACTACCAGACTGGTTAGTTCTTAACCCGTCCATTAATGTCTGCTGTCTAGAAGTGAAAGTAGAAATGTTGCATTCATTAGTTTTGCAGTCTGTTTAGCTCTGTCGTGTTAATAAGCAAGCTTCAGGCATGAGATGTGTGTGTTAGTGTCGTGTTTCTGAAGTTTCGCTCTGTCACCAGCTATTGCATGAAAGGCTGTGGGTGGTCGTCCTGATGGAGGACTGTTGTCTATATTTACAGGCTAAAAGCCAGTTGCTTATGCTAGAAGTCAGTGTTAATCGTTTGGGATCTCGTTGTAAGAGTGATTCACAGGGAAGAGCTTCAAACTGTTTATTTTGTTAGGAACTACAAGGAGTAGTTCACCTTAAAAGGCAGACTCTGGTGTGGTTTACTCATCTCAGTGAGTTTGAAATGTGTAGGATTTAGTTTTAGAAGATTTTGGAACTCCAAAAATACAGAAAACAACATTAAATTCGTTCATATGAATTTCATATGTTCATTGCTGTGTTTGATTTTGCACATGTGTTTTTTGGATGGGGTGGCACAATACCATTTTTTAAGAACCGATCCAGATCCGATACCAAAAATTCTGAGTATCGGACAATACCGATACCGATCTGATATCAGTGCAGTTTTTTTTTTTTATATATACCTCAGTTTGTGTTGACCTGATCAAAACTCTTTTGTGACAGTTTGAAATAATTCATGGAAATGAATTGCCATTTTTTGTTTTTGAAGTTTAAGCCAGAGACGGTATTTAAAAATCTCTGTCTTCCATTATGAAATCTTTAAACCAAGTGAAATAATTACAATCATAAAAATATTCACTATATTTTATGTTGCCAGTTAAATGATCACAAATATGTGTGTATATTCAGAATATTGTAAATGTAAAACCACAGGTAAAATCAAGCATGCATGCTAAACTAAGCATGTTATTTTACTGTCACTACCAGACTGGTTAGTTCTTAACCCGTCCATTAATGTCTGCTGTCTAGAAGTGAAAGTAGAAATGTTGCATTCATTAGTTTTGCAGTCTGTTTAGCTCTGTCGTGTTAATAAGCAAGCTTCAGGCATGAGATGTGTGTGTTAGTGTCGTGTTTCTGAAGTTTCGCTCTGTCACCAGCTATTGCATGAAAGGCTGTGGGTGGTCGTCCTGATGGAGGACTGTTGTCTATATTTACAGGCTAAAAGCCAGTTGCTTATGCTAGAAGTCAGTGTTAATCGTTTGGGATCTCGTTGTCAGAGTGATTCACAGGGAAGAGCTTCAAACTGTTTATTTTGTTAGGAACTACAAGGAGTAGTTCACCTTAAAAGGCAGACTCTGGTGTGGTTTACTCATCTCAGTGAGTTTGAAATGTGTAGGATTTAGTTTTAGAAGATTTTGGAACTCCAAAAATACAGAAAACAACATTAAATTCGTTCATATGAATTTCATATGTTCATTGCTGTGTTTGATTTTGCACATTTGTTTTTTGGATGGGGTGGCACAATACCATTTTTTAAGAACCGATCCAGATCCGATACCAAAAATTCTGAGTATCGGACAATACCGATACCGATCTGATATCAGTGCAGTTTTTTTTTTTTATATATACCTCAGTTTGTGTTGACCTGATCAAAACTCTTTTGTGCGTTACACACAATCTACTAAATATAGACAACTTCATTATAAAGAAAAATAACAAATGGAAAAATTTATAATCATAATCTGAGAAAATACATTAATGGAAAACAAGTACATATATTTATATATAAATGTATGCAATAAATTAAATACATTTCTTTTACATTTATAACACAGTAATGAGGCAGCAACATATGATAGATAGGACAGAACAAGAAAGGCTATTAACAATCTTTCATTGCACAAAAGTATTATACTATGAAAAGCTCCAATACAGAGTGGCACGAAGCGCTTATGCGCATCCCGTGCGCAGAATGATGCGCTTTAAGCAAGACGGAGTCACAGCGCGCCACATAAAAAAAGTTCAAAGCACAAAGGGAAGAGATATTGATGCGTAGTGTATTATATCTGTGCGATAGTTTATTTAATCTCTTCTTTTAACCATTTAAAATTTCAGTTAGTGTGCGCGTGAAGAACAATTCATAGTGCTCTCTACTCCAGTGTAGTGATCTAACAGACACCCGGTAGAAAGTAACATGCTTTAGAAACAGCACTAAACTCCAGCAAGATAAAGTCCTTTTATGCAAAATCATTGATCTTTATCTACAGATCAAGTATAATAATAGGAACATTGAATTATCTTGGAGAGATTTTCATCATCTTGACTGTCGTAACCGAACGTGACACGCAGTTTGAATGTTGAATGGAGGATGACAGACAGCTGCAGTGGAGAGAAGAGTTTACGTGAACTTGACTTAAATATTCATCTGTACCTCACATTATACTATGGAACGGCTTCAGAACACTTGGAATATAGTGCACAAAAACTTTATGGTGCTTTATAATGTTTTTGTGCCTTTCGTGGGGCTTAACAAACACAGAATAGTATACGCAGAATATCGGATTTGGATCGGTCTCGTTTGACCGATACCCCGATCCGGCAGAAAATGGCAGTATCGGAGCGATACCAATCCTGAATATCGGATCGGCGCACCTCTAGTTGAGGACTTGACAGAAATTTTAATCATTATTCACTAAAAAAAATTCTATCCATCAACTTGTCAGACTTTTGTACTTGTTTTGCCCCCGTAGTCCTTCCTGTGTTTCCTTATTTGGTCATTTTCCTGTCCTCGTTTAGTCTGATTGTCTTATGTGATCCACCTGTGTGTCTCCAATTATCCTAGCATTAAAGCCCCTGTCTTTGCGTTTCTCCCCTGCCGGGTCTACTTCGTCGGTACATGTGTCATTCCTCACTCCTGTGTTGGATTACCCCAGTGTTTCGTGAATTAAAAAAGACTGTTTATTATACTCGCATGAGGACCATACCAGACTGTTTCTGACCCTCGCCGAACTTACCAGCTACCCGGACAACGCGCTCTGCGCATTCTATGACGCCAGCCTGAACACCGCATGCAGAGCGCCGTCATCCGAAGATGGTCCTCAAGCAGAATTCACCGCCTTCGTGGAGTGGACTCTGGCGAGAAATGGATCTCCGTTCCCCGCCTGTTCCCAGGAGAATCTCGCCAGTTTCACTCCCGACCCAGTGCCCAGCCCACCATCTCCCCGATGCGCGGAGCGCATGC
>NW_015646118.1:17347-24114 GCF_001515625.1 Sinocyclocheilus rhinocerous | reverse complement strand
CTCCTCCTGAGCCTCCTCCCAAGCTCCCACCTATGCCTCCCTCTGTTGTTGTTACGGTGCGAGGACGCACCTTCCGGGAGGGGGCGATATGTCAGACTTTTGTACCTGTTTTGCCCCCGTAGTCCTTCCTGTGTTTCCTTATTTGGTCATTTTCCTGTCCTTGTTTAGTCTGATTGTCTTATGTGATCCACCTGTGTGTCTCCAATTATCCCTAGCATTTAAGCCCTTGTCTTTGCGTTTCTACCCTGTCGGGTCTACTTCGTCGGTACATGTGTCATTCCTCGCTCCCGTGTTGGATTACCCCAGTGTTTCGTGAATTAAAAAAGACTGTTTATTATAATCCTTGTCTTCAATATAGCAAGATTAGTAGTGCCTGCAGGTTTGAGATAAATAGGTTTCATTTCGGATGCTTATTTTTAAAACGGATAGTTTTAAGTTAAATTAAGTAAAATTACAAAAAAAAAATTTTGTTAATTAAAATAAAGCTGAATAAAATATAAACATTATATGAAAAACCTAAACTAAATGAAAATTTGAAATGTTGCCTCAAAACTAACTTAGAATTATTAGTTGGAAATAAATAACTAAGATAACAAAACTAAGTTGAACTAAAGCTAAAGCTGAATTAAAACAAAATTATATATATATATTTCATACTCACCCACTCACTCACTCACTCACTCACCCAACCACTCACTCACTTACTCACCCACTCACTCACTCACTCACTCACCCACCCACCCACTCACTCACTCACCCACTCACTCAATCACTCACCCACTCACTCACTCACTCACTCACTCACCCACACACCCACTCACTCACTCACCCACTCACTCACATACTTACACAATCTTTTTAACCGGCATTAATTGAATGTTATTATTGGTTTCCAGTATCTCAGCACCACCCTACTATGATCTACAGTCACGTCACTTAAAGTTAAAGAGAATCTTGTTATGTTTCCAGATCTTTAAAAGAGCCGCTTTCATTTCTTTAGAACAGCCTTGAATGTTTTGGCTCTCATTCCTCACATATGGTTCCAGGAAACAGGTCTCTTGCCGAAAAACACCTGACCTGTGCAACTACTAATGTCTGAACTTGAGAATGTATTTTTGTGTGGGACACTGAAAAGTATTATTTTTCCCTCCTTTGTTTTCTCACTTCCTTTGCTTTGGATGCTTTTAGACGCTCTTGATTCAAATCAGTTTTTTTTTTAAAAGTAAGCAGCATGATTATGCTGTCTTCTAAGATGAATCTTTTATTATTTTCCCTCAAACTCTTAGGGAGCATCACACATGCACTGTTCAAATGTTATTTAATGTTTTTATAAAAAAATTCTTATGCTCACCACAGGCTTATTAAAGTTAACTAAAATTAAAACCATAAAAAAAGTTTATATGTACTGTATATAATTGGCAATCCAGCATTTCTCATTTTTTCAGTTTAACTTCAGGTGCTAAAATAAATAAAAAAACATAAACTAAATAAACAACTAATAAATAAAAATGTAAAAAAAAAACTTTAAAAAGATAAAAAATAAAATGACAAAACACAACAAAATTACAAAAAAAGCTAAAATGAAACTGAAAATATAAAAATAAAATCTAATTCAAAATTTAAAAAATTCTTAAACACTATAAAAGTCTATTGATGATACTAAACTAACACTTGCTCTCCAAGGCTGCATTTATTTGATTTTGAAAATTCAGTAAAATCAGTAATATTGTAAAATATTATTAAAATTTTAAATAACCGTTTTCTATGTGAATATATAGTACAAAATGTAATTTATTTCTGTGATGGTAAAGTTGAATTTTCAGCATCATTACTCCAGTCTTCAGTGTCACATGGTCTGTCATAAATCATTCTAAAATGCTTATTTACTTATAAGTTTTTTTTGAAAATTCAGTAAAATCAGTAATATTGTAAAATATTATTAAAATTTTAAATAACCGTTTTCTATGTGAATATATAGTACAAAATGTAATTTATTTCTGTGATGGTAAAGTTGAATTTTCAGCATCATTACTCCAGTCTTCAGTGTCACATGGTCCGTCATAAATCATTCTAAAATGCTTATTTACTGCTCAAGAAACATTTATGATTATTATTAATGTCGAAAACAGTTGTGCTGACTAATATTTCTGTGGAAACCATGATACATTTTATTTTTTAGGATTCCTTGATGAATAGAAAGTTCAAAAGAACAACAATTAGGCCTATATCATTTATATCTTTTGTAACATTATAAATGTCTTGACTGTCACTTTTGATCAATTTAATGCATCCTTGCTGAATAAAAGTATGAATTTCTTTATAAATGGCTAAACTAATTAAGACAATTTACACCTCACCAGAAAAGACAATGAATGCATTTCTTAGTGTGAAATATCTGTTCCTCACGATTGTATCTTCTGTTTGAATATTTATTAAAATGTAATTTATTCTTGTGATGGCAAAGCTGAATTTTCAGCAGCCAGTGTTGAAAAGTGTTGAAAACAGTTGTGCTGACTAATATTTCTGTGGAAACCATGATACATTTTATTTTTTAGGATTCCTTGATGAATAGAAAGTTCAAAAGAACAACAATTAGGCCTATATCATTTATATCTTTTGTAACATTATAAATGTCTTGACTGTCACTTTTGATCAATTTAATGCATACTTGCTGAATAAAAGTATGAATTTCTTTATAAAATGGCTAAACTAATTAAGACAATTTACACCTCACCAGAAAAGACAATGAATGCATTTCCTAGTGTGAAATATCTGTTCTTCACGATTGTATCTCTATAAACAAACTCCTGCCAGCATTCCCAGAATGTCGCTCTTGTTTATTTGTCTTGTTGTGTTTGCTCTTATAATCACATCATTGAGCACTTTAATACACGCAATCCAATTGACTTTAGTTCGGCTCCTTGGAGAAACGCCGCTGTGTGTGCGGCACAATTATTTGTGCCTTATTTTTGCATTGTAAGATCAAAGTCTGCACCTGTGGTGTCTTGAGTTCTTGATGATGAAGTCATGTTGGAGGTGGTGCGTCTCTTATCGTGGTTTTCTGATAAGTGCTGTAAATAGTCTTGCACACTTGGCATGTTGTAGTTTGCGCCGTTATCAACCAGTTTTGAAGAACGGCGTGTTTGTTGTCGTCTGCACAGTGCTCAATCAAAGCAGTGAAGTGCACTAATACCACGCTGACATACTGTACCGCCTGAACCCATGCCATATGCTCAGAGATCTTACGAAGGAACGCCGGCTGAATAGTTGGGGAAACAGCTGAAGTCTCTGTCGAGAATTCAGTAGCTGTTTTTCATCTTGTCATGCACTGATGGATGATTTGTGCTGCTCAAACTCATTAGCGTTAATGATTTTAAGACCCGTTGAACCCAGCAACCAAAAACCATGTTAATTCTATATCATCTCTAGTGTTTGGCCTGTTTGCTGTATCGTTGTGTACATACAGTATATCATGAGTCTCTTGGATTAAAATTATATATATATTTTTTTACATTTTACTTGTTTTATTTTGTTTTTCCTTTTATTGTGTAATTTATATAATAAATATAATATTTGCTTTTTTTTTAAATTGAATTAATCTTGATGATTTTTATTTTTTAAATATTTTTGTAATATGTTTTATTTCCTTAAGAGTTTCTCTATTCTATTCTAATTTCTAAATAAAGTGTTTCTTTAGTCAGTCTGTATGTATGAATGGCGGAAACACGGTTTTGTTTACTATACAAATACTGAAGCACGCGTGATGCTCGCAGTGATTTTCGGCCTCTGCGTCTGTGCTTTTTTTTTAAATTGAATTAATCTTGATGATTTTTATTTTTTAAATATTTTTGTAATATGTTTTATTTCCTTAAGAGTTTCTCTATTCTATTCTAATTTCTAAATAAAGTGTTTCTTTAGTCAGTTCTACTCTATTCTGATTAGGGTTGGGTACCGACCGAATTGCATCGATACTACCGAGTACCGATTCACATTAAATCAATTGGTGCCAAATTTCGGTACCTAAAAGAATACAATTATTAGCCTATTAAAAAATGTTTTAAAGGAATATTCACACAATTTTTCTTCCATCCATTAATTTCAACAGTAAACCTCAGTTTGTTTGCCAAAAAATAAAAGGGTTTAATTTTCATTTGATTTAAAATAAATGTTTAATGCCTTCATTTGATTTTCAGAAAAATTAAAACAAGAATTTCTGGGGGGGAAAAAGAAACAAAGAAAAGGTTTGTAGGGCCCTATTGTTCAAAATGTTGAAATTTAGACTTTTGGACTTATTTTTTCACTGAAATAAATGTTTTTGTAATTACACAGAGAGTAAAGTACTGAAAAAAAGGTACAGTTGGAATTAAAGGAATTACATTTTTTAATGATTTAAAAAAATTTATTTAACATGAAATTAAAACAGTTAAGAATAGTAAATGATGATACAGACCGGTGAGGAGACCATAACAATAGTCCACCCTGCTGGTGATAAAGGCATGAACAAGTTTTTCTAAGTCTTGACTGCAAACAAAACATTTAATTCTTGCAATGTTTTTGAGATGATAGTTTGCTGATTTAATTATTGCTTTGACATGACTACTGTAACTAAGGTCTGACTCCAGCATCAAACCTAGATTCCTGACTTGAATTTTAGTTGTTTGACCCCTAGAGTCAGTGTATGCATTCACCTTGAGAACTTCATCTGTTTCCAAATGCAATGACTTCAGTTTTCTCTTTGTTTAACTGAAGAAAGTTTTGGCACATCCAACTGTTAATTTCATCAATGCATTGGCAGAGGGAGTCAATGGGGCTGTAGTCATTTGGCGATAAGGCTAGGTAAACCATAGCATAGCTGTGATAGGCAATTTGGTTCTTTCTCATTATTTGAATCAGTGGAAAGATATACTGGCTGAACAAGAATGGTGCAAGAATTGAGCCTTGTGGGACTCCGCACGTCATGGACGTCCACTTAGACTCGTGGTCTCCTATACTCACATAATAACCTCTCCCTTCTATGTATGACCTGAACCATTTAAGGAATAGAACAATTAGTTATATTCTGGTTAAAATTATTATTCTAATGTTAGTGTTTTCTTTTGTTAGATTTTATTCTGATTCATAAAATTAAATACTTAAGAAAAGTAATTACTAATGTTTTAAATTAATAAAAGTAATTACTTTTTATTGAATATTTTTAATTTATTGAATGATTTCCTATTTTATTCTAATTTCTAATATATTTTCTGATTGATTGTACTTTTGTATTTTATAAAATTATTATTCTCATATTATTTTCTTGTTGTTTCTTTTGCCAGTTAATTCTATTTTGATAATAATAATAAATTATTTTTATTATTAAGACTTTTAATTTTATTAAATTAATATATATTTTATTCTGATTTCTAAATTTGTATTTTGATGAATTATTCTATTTAATTATTCTATTCAGTTTTTAATAATTCATATTCTATTATTGTAATTAGTATTCTAATATGATATCATAATGTATTATTATTATTGATTTTTATTTAACTTATATCCTGATTAATCGTTCTTTCTGATTTTTATAAAATAATTTTAATTGTTTAACTGATTTTAGTCAGTTCTGTTTTGTTCTGATTTTTCTAGTCTGTTCAGATTTACAATAATATTCTCATTTACTGTATTAAGTAATATTTTATTCTATACTTTTCTATTCTTAATAAATGAGAGATTATCTGGTGTCATTCAGCAGTGTTGTTTTCCATTGGTAGCTAATCTCCAGTTAAGTGCTTATGTAAAAAAAAAAAGAGTAGGATCAGGTGACCTGTAATCTAAATTTACCTTTCACTGCATTAGTCTCCCTGTATTTAATTAACAATTAAACCAAACAGACGAGGACTACTCTGCTGCTCCACCTGATAACATACAAGCACTGCAGCTCATTCTTTGGACAGGTGTGCAGCAAACCAAAAGAAAGTATGAGAGAACGAAATAGAGAGAAGACGGAGGACAAAGAGATAAAGTCTGATAATGTCGACTGAATGTGTGCAGTGGAGAGGCTCTTGTTTAAGGTGATTGACAGTCCCTCTCTCGGCCCCTTATTCCATTCCCAGGACACTCGGTTCCCGTCCATAGCGACCGGCTTTAGAGCTCCTGTGGGACATTCATCTTGTCTGCTCTGTTTGTCCGGGTAAAGAAACACACTGTCGACATGTTCTCGTCCTGTCTTTATTTATCTTTCTTTAACTAGAGCTCTCTCTTGCTTGCTAAGCATCTGTTTCTCCTCACTCAGTCCCAAAAAGTCATAACCAAACTGCGCTTAGAATAATGAAGGTCTTTCGCAGGAGGAACAAACTAAGTAACTAACTTTAAAAAAGTAATTAGCTAACTGGGAAGTAGTCACCCCTCTTGAAAAAAAAAAAGAAGCATTTTAGTAGTTTATTCCAGTTAACGTTTATTTCAAGTAACAGTAATGTTTTTTTTTCATTTGTCAATTTTTTATATTATTTTAAAATAATTTATTTTAAAATAATATTTAATAATATTCTTTTTAATATTAATATTTATAATATTTAATATTTCTATTTAGCTTTTACATTTTTTATTTATTTTTGTTTCAGTTTGTCATTTTAGTACTTCAGCTTAAACCTATTGTCAAGGTAACATATTTATTTCTAGTTTAAGTTATAAATGTTTTCCATCTGATATTTTTGTTATATTTTGTTTCATCATTATCTCAATTACTGAAAATATATTTTTTAAGTAATGACAACAACCATCTTTTA
>NW_015646118.1:10808-17231 GCF_001515625.1 Sinocyclocheilus rhinocerous | reverse complement strand
GTTTAAGTTTTTAGTAGTTTATTCCAGTTAACGTTTATTTCAAGTAACAGTAATGTTTTTTTTTCATTTGTCAATTTTTTATATTATTTTAAAATAATTTATTTTAAAATAATATTTAATAATATTCTTTTTAATATTAATATTTATAATATTTAATATTTCTATTTAGCTTTTACATTTTTTATTTATTTTTGTTTCAGTTTGTCATTTTAGTACTTCAGCTTAAACCTATTGTCAAGGTAACATATTTATTTCTAGTTTAAGTTATAAATGTTTTCCATCTGATATTTTTGTTATATTTTGTTTCATCATTATCTCAATTACTGAAAATATATTTTTTAAGTAATGACAACAACCATCTTTTAAAAAAATGTAAAAATGTCCATGACTACTTTTAGATGGACAATGCTAGTTTTTCCTCTCACAATCAGGTTAAATGGGTTTTTGTTGACTTGTTAACTATTAATGTCTCCTAAGCAGCAGCAATCAAATGGAGATACTTGCTTAATTATTTTATTTCTCCAAAAAAAAGGCCCCAGTTGTTTTAAAATAGATCTCAATAATGTCTCAAACTGTGCTCAGATTTACCACAACAACAAATTATGCAATAAAAAGTCAAAAATCTTAATATGAACTCAACTTCAATTCTCATGAAATTCTCTCTAGAGCAATGTTTCTTATTTTGAGCAATATTTTTGGTTTCCATGAGCATTAAAAGTACCGAAAATATAGCTTACATTGGTAACCAGCACTAAGACGGTTTTAATGGGTCATTTAAGTTTGATTGCCAGCTGAACTAGGTTATCTGCTCTTTTAAAGACATCGTTCACCCAAAAATGAAAATTAACTCACCCTCCACTGTATGTTTCACTTTCTTCTGCTGAACACAGAAACTTTTAAAGAATGTTTTGGTAACACTTTACAATAAGGTTCCATTAGTTAATTGTTAGTTCTATCATGACATCTCTCGGGAGATTTTAGCATGGTAATGGATATGACAATGTTAATGTATTTGGTCTTGGCGGAATAGATCTGCTACGTTGCTGCTGCTCTTGGTTATTGCCGTATTTGTAGATTATTGCTGCTGCTGCTGCTGCAAGCAAGTACAGGAACTTGCTACTGCCAATACATATGCCGATATGGTGCTATGAGTATTTAAGACATAATGCTGCTGCATAAATAGCATATAAAATAACCCGCAGCAGATCTATACAGGTGGAGCTGGGGAAGGTGGAGGGTTTCAGAGGAACTCTGAAAGCGCACTGCAATGCTCAAGTGAATGCTATCCAGTCATTTAAATGTAAAGCAGCAAGCTCATTGGCTGCGTATGTAACATGAACAAATCAACTTGTGACTAGTCATTTAATGCTAAGAATATCATCAGTTTACATTAAGGACTCATCAGCCTGCGCCATCTAGAGTTTCATGACAGAACTTGGTATTTAATGTATTAACTAACATGAACAAACAATGAACAATACATTTATTACAGTATTTTATTAATCTTTGTTAATGTTAGTTCATAAAAATACAGTTGTTCATTGTTAGTTTATGTTAATTCACAGTGCATTAACTAATGTTAACAAGCACAACTTTTGATTTTAATAATGCATTAGTAAATGTTGAAATTAACATTAACTAAGATTAATAAATGCTGTAGAAGTATTGTTCATGCTTAGTTCATGTTAACTAAAGTAGTTCACTAATGTTAACTAATGAACCTTATTATAAAGTGTTACCAATGTTTTTAACCAAACAGATGACGGTAGCCATTCACTTCCATAGCATTTTTTTCCTACTATGGAAGTCAGTGGCTACAATGATGACAACATTTTCATTTTTGGGTGAATTATCCCTTTAAAGGGGTCATATGATGCTGCTAAAAAGAACATTATTCTGTGTATTTGGTGTAATGAAATGTGTTTATGCGGTTTAAAGTTCAAAAAACACATTATTTTCCACATACTGTATATTATTGTTTCTCCTCTATGCCCCGCCTTTTTGAAACGCGTCGATTTTTACAAAGCTCATCGGTCTGAAAAAGCAAGGTGTGCTGTGATTGGCCAGCAACGGTCCTCCATAAAATGTGCTGCACACATCTGAATACTTGTAACACTCCAAAGAGAAAGGGAAATTTTAAATCGCATCATATGACCCCTTTAAGCAGGGATAAAATCCATTTTAGGTCATTTTAGGACTCCAAATTTCAACACATAATGAGGCTTTATCAGAGTCAACAAGATGCCAAGTAAATAAACCCTTGATACATATGCAGAATTTCTGTGTATTATTACGCTATACGTGGGAGGGGCTTATTGAACAGGAAGTGATGCGGATGAAAGCCACACGGTGCAGATGGTCCCAGTGACTCAGTTGGCGTGACGTCCAAAAGCTGAACGCAAAACCCACCACCACATGTGAAGCTCAAGTCAGTTGTGTATGTGATTGAGAGTCTGGATGATTTTCATTTGTCCTGCTCCTCTCTCATGTGTTTTTCAGAGTTATTTGTGTTTTGTGAGTATTTCGAGTCTGTATATGTGGGAGAATGGCGTTTTCTTTGGCACACTGTCTTTGTGTGCCTCTAGTACTGCTCAACCATGCATGAAGGTCCCAGCTGTATAGGAAGCGATGCAGGGAGTCTTTCACTGCCTACCGGGCACAAAGCCCAGAAACACTTAACACTGGTGAGCTGAGAAACAGGGTCAGCTCGCACCTTTAATGAGTGTGTGATTGTGCACGTGAGTCTATGTTTGTTGTTGTGGGAGGAACATTTATACTGTCTCACATTTCTAAGTCATTTAAAATGTGTTTTTGGTATAGCGAAGAATCAGTTGTCAGCACCATTAATGAGTAATCCAGCTTTCTTTTGTTCAACAAATATGGACTGAGTTAGGGTTGTGCCGATAGACGATAGTATCGTGTATCGACGATAGTCAGAGATATCGACGATAGCAGATGTCTTTGTCGATAGTCGAGACGATATTAGGCTCATTCTCCTATTAATGTATTAAATTATTATTATTATTATTATTATTATTATTATTATTATTATTATTATTATTATTATATTTATTATTATTATTATTATTATTATTATTATTATTAGGCGGCCTATTATAATTCAGCTATTATTATCAAATTGCCCCGCTATTTCACTTCAGCACCGCATTTCACACACACACACACACAAATACACACACACACACACACACAAATGAGGATTAGAGCCTGTAACCGGTGAAGGAGTCTCCAACCACAAACACAGACGTATATCGTCTGCTGAGATAAGGTATTTCATTGCACTTTAACAAGTAATCTAAACGGCCTATATATGTGCAATATTTTAACTGAGCCCTCACTAACTGAGTTTAATGCCACAGTTATGTTAGAAAGAATCTCATTATTGTCTCAGTGGCGACACGTCAGACTCGTCATGGGGCACGTGGTCCAGAGTGCTGTATATGACTGATGTATCCGTTCAATTTAACTTTACTCCAAATATATGAACTTACCTGTTTTAAATACTTTTATATTTTACGTGTTTGTTTATGTCCAATATTTAGTGTTAAACTGTTCGTCTTTAAAATAAATCTATTTTTGATTTTCACCGTTGACTGATTTTGCAGACCTTTTATTCTAATAACTTCCTTGCGCCGATGCGGCAAACTTGTCCCAGGACACGCGGTTCTAATAGGGATGTATGTGTCAGGGGTTCATCACAGTCACTGCAGTCACCAGCCAGGATAATCACCCGATCACAGTCACCTGAGTTCTGATCACCCGCACCTGCTGTCACCAATCAAGCCACACTACAAATACACACACACTACAGTCATTCACTGTCCGTTCTACTGTTCACTCCTATGGACTGTTCTGGATTATCTACACGATATTCTCCGAGAAAGACTTACCTTCGGGTTCTCCCGTGATCCTCCAATGACTCCTTGGAAGCTGTTCCACGATCTCCCACGAAACCGGCATCAGACACTCACCCTCAGAACTCAGATAAGAACCCTGGAATCATTCACTCTGTTGACACTCACCTGCCTTAACCTAACCCGTTCCACTCCTCCACATCTTGTATCAATAAACCATCCTGTCTTTCACTTACCCGTTGTGTCTGGCCTTACTTTATGACAATACCGTGATAAAAGCATTAGCAATTAATTGCAACATGAGAATTTGATACCGGCATATCCCTAGTGGACATCCTAATATGATTTGTTTACATAATAAGAGGCTAATAATGCCAAATCTGATTGGCCAACCGCTGCATGTGGTATTTGTGTTGGTTCTGCCATGTGTCACATCCTGTGACTTTGACTGATGTGATTGTTAAACCTGTAAGATGAAAATAGTGCAAAAAATCCAAAATTATCCATTTTCTCCTATGGTTAAAATTAATGAATACTATAACAGTATAACAATGAATGGAATTAATGGTCGTTCTGACACTAATGTGGCTTAAATTATATGTACAACATACTAAATTAGTAAAATATTAATCAATCAATATGATTGACAAAACAAAAGCTAATTGATAACACTTCAGGGGAAATGTTAGGGACCACTATTAACCAGCTGCTTATTAGCAGGATGACGTTAACGAAACAGAAACAGAAAGCTTAGAGACAGAAGTTTACTCTGTGAATGGTGTAGAATCAGTCAGCAGATTTATCTTTAGTTGTTAACATATGAGAACGTGATTTGCAGGTTTGTGACTACACATGTGATCTTTTACAGTATTGGACGGAGCCTGTTTAAACAGAGACATCAGTTTTAATCCACTGATTCCAAAATTGTTAAAGCACACTGGGGTGGCGAGAGATAGTATCAACAGTATTAGTAGTGACATTTTACAAAGAGGCTTTTATTTGACAGTAATATATAGTTAAACACTGTTAAGAAATATCTTGGAGAGTGTGTGAAAGTATGCTGTTTTAAACACAAAGGTATTTGAAGGAATGATCCAGAAGTGTGGGACTAAGTAGTCATTGACTTTGAGTCAGCCCAAATATGCTGCATGGTTTAGACTTTAACACTTTAATCCAAGGCAGATTACATTGCATTCTATGGTACACATTGTTATTAATTTATGATTCTTATGGAATTTGAACTTACGACTCTGGTGTTCTTTAGATCCATGCTCCACTGTTTGAGCTATAGACAGTATGTAAGAACCAGACACAATACTGAAGAAATGTGCAAGCCCAACATGTTTTCAAAGTTAAGCTGAGCACAGGTGTAGTTCATCACATTAACTACACTGTCAAACAACTACAACAACAACAAGCGAGATTTTAAATGCTACAGATAAATACAGTAAACACAAATTACAGTAAAAAAACGTTTCATTAACTTATACAGTGTAATGTTAATATACTACAGTACTAAAAACCATTTTACAATACACTGACAATCACTGACGATTTACTATTGTATGAAATTAATTAAAGTGCCCTTTCGAATGGAACCTGATGCTGTGTCATGACCTGACTCACAAGGTCTGAAGCATGTGTGAAAACCCTTCAGTTCTATTGACAAATGTGAGCTAGGTGATGTAGTGTAGCATGCTAGAAAGAACATAAAAAAATCATGGAATCCCCAGATTCATTGTCCTCAAGAAGCCACTTGTCTGTTTGCTTTTCTGTGATATTGTTCATAATAGTTTTTGTCTCATTCCATGTTTTAGATAGAATGGCCAGCAGAAATATGTTTAAGAAATGTGTTTCACCATGCTTTCACTTTATCAGGGGGCTGACATGCATGACCTGTGTGCTCCTGCCTGACTCCCTTCTTGAAGGATGGGAGTTAGGCTGCAACCTTGTGGTTCGGGTCCCACATTTGCAGAGAAAAAAATATCCAGTGAGCAGAAATGTCTTGTCAGAAGAGAATGACCTGACTGGTTTGAGCTGATAAAAAAAGGCAAAAAAGCAGCTCTGAATACACAACATGTCGAACCTTGAAGCAGATATGCTACAGAAGAAGAAGGCTGCACCGGGTGCCACTCCTCTCGGCTAAGAACTGGAAACGGAGGCTATAATTTGCATGGGATCACCAAAATTGGACAATAGAAGATTGAAAAAATGTGCCTGGTCTGATGAGTTGGTTTTGATTTCTGCTGCAACATTCGGATGGTAGGGTCAGAATTTGTGTTAATGGGGTACAACTATGCATGGAAAGTCGATTATCATTTCATGTAAAATATACATTATTCATGGGGACATAAAATCCACCAAACTGTAAGAATGATGTTCTATGGATGTTTTTACAACAACTTTATGATGCTTTACTTTCTTTTTTTAAAACTACAGTCCCTAATCAATGTAATTACACAGAAAATAACAACCAGCACATTCTGAAAGTCATACTGTTCATGTCTGCAGGTGAGTAAACAATTACAAAAAGTTTTTTTTTTTTTTT
>NW_015646118.1:9712-10060 GCF_001515625.1 Sinocyclocheilus rhinocerous | reverse complement strand
TCACTGCAGTCACCAGCCAGGATAATCACCCGATCACAGTCACCTGAGTTCTGATCACCCGCACCTGCTGTCACCAATCAAGCCACACTACAAATACACACACACTACAGTCATTCACTGTCCGTTCTACTGTTCACTCCTATGGACTGTTCTGGATTATCTACACGATATTCTCCGAGAAAGACTTACCTTCGGGTTCTCCCGTGATCCTCCAATGACTCCTTGGAAGCTGTTCCACGATCTCCCACGAAACCGGCATCAGATACTCACCCTCAGAACTCAGATAAGAACCCTGGAATCATTCACTCTGTTGACACTCACCTGCCTTAACCTAACCCGTTCCACTCC
>NW_015646118.1:3076-5711 GCF_001515625.1 Sinocyclocheilus rhinocerous | reverse complement strand
ATGGTTTGAGGGTTTTTTTTTGGGGGGGGGGGCGGTGATTTGTTTTGTTAGGGCTTTTTAGTTGTGTGTTTGTTTGTTGTTTATATGCTTTAGCTTTCTGTTTTGTGTCATTTTCTAGGGATTTTTTATTTTTTTTTATTTTTATTTTTTTGCTTTTGAGATTTCTGTTTTATTTTAGTTTGTCTTGCTTTATGGCTTTTTTTTGTTTTGTGTAATTTATTAGGGTTTTTTTGTGTTTTGTTTTGTAAGGGTGATTTTAGTTTTGTTTTCTTTGTTTTGTCTGGTTTACTTTTTTTGACTCATGCAGCTGTAAGGTTTTCTTTCTCTTTTGTTTTTACTCGCGATATTTACAACACGCATTACATTACGTATTTCATGGCACACTCGTTTTATGCGTATTTGGCGCCACCTAGTGTTGTGGGTGTATTATTGACATGTCAAAGTCTAAACCCTGAATATAAGACGCCCGCGTTTTTTCAGATGTATTTCCAAGAAAAAAATATCGTCTTATATTCGGGACAATACGGTATTTACTGCATTTGGTGTTTGAAAAAAAAAAACATGAATTACCATTCTGAAAAACCCTGTTGTAAGTGCGTTTGAGGAGGTGGTTGGTTGTCTCCTGTTGTCGCCGATTCGGTGTCTGAGTTCGGTGCAAACATGTAAGGCCGGACAACATTTCCCTCAGCAGTGACCATCATTACCGGTGTTTCTATTGACCTTACTTGTGGGTATCACCAATCCACAGCAGGCTACAGCATACATGACCGTGGTTACCTGTGGTTGGCCTGTCCATGCGTCACTCAAAAAACAACAGGGCAATCAGAAGAGAGGCTCATGAATAGGCCAAAATCGACCTGTTCTTTACAGAGCTTCTGAGAAAGGAGCTGTAAAAATATATTGAGATGGTTTTTGGTACTTATACCACAAATATATATTCTTAAGGACATCAAGACTTAAAATAAAACTCCAGAAATGTGTAAAATATGTGACCTTTAAATGTTAATCCAAGAAAATAAAAGAAAATCACTCACTGCTCTTGACTGAATACATTTTTAGTTTTAACAAGAACTAATCTATATTTAAATTATACAGTGAAGACTATACAATGATATTTTACATTTGATTATTTGGTTTCTGTACCTGAATACCTGCAAACTTGAAAAAACTAAACATTGTTAAATTTCTATCTTTGTTCTATTTATTCGTGCTATTTACATTATTTCAAACAGGGCCCATGGGTACAACCTGCACCGGGGCCCCGCAAACCCCAGCTACAGCCCTGATTCTACCTATGATAAAACTGTGCTAGATGTTAAGTTTTGTGAAGGAGGGCCACTGGTAGGAAGCTTTTTAGCTGTGTTTATGATCAATATGCATAACAGTGACTGTAAAATGTGTATTTTAGGTATGGAAATGACATATTTTGAGTTTTGATACTTGGGATTGCGCTACTTTGGGGGCTTTCGGCATTACTTTAACCACCAACCAACCACACCCCAGCCCCCGGTTCAAAAAACACATTATTTTCCACATACTGTACATTATTGTTTCTCCTCTATGCCCCGCCTTTCTGAAACGCGTCGATTTTTACAAAGCTCATCGGTCTGAAAAGTGAGGTGTGCTCTGATTGGCCAGCTATCCAGTGTGTTGTGATTGGCCGAATACCTCAAGCGTGTGACGGAAATGTTACGCCCCTTACCATACTGTGATGCCGTGTCCCGGCGCGACGAGACAAAACCAGTTAAACCCATTATAAACAAGGCATTTGTTGCATCCAGTGGGGACATAATTACTGATTATAATGACTTATACTGTCACTGTCACAATGACTTATATCTTTACACGTTGCGTTGCATAACGCGCTGCGTAAACATAAAACCATGTCTGCATTTGTGATCGGAGAAACGACAAACAACAAGCGCTACTCTATACTGCTCAAAACTCGCGTTTGAATCGTCAGTGGCAAATTCTTTAAATATGAAAACGGTACTTACAATCTGTGAGTCAGAACAGCCGGCATTGTAGTCTACCAGGATCAGGAAACAGTCCTCCATAAAATGTGCTGCACACATCTGAATATTTGGGTCGAAGTGTTCTGGAACAGTGTTGTAAATACAACTTAACCACTGATTTCTAGTCGTGTCCTCTTTTGGAAAGCCAAACAAAGTAGTTTCGCTTTCACAACAAAAAACACAGCGGCCTAGCGTGAGCAAAAGCCCCGGCTTAGCCTGAGCTGAAGCCGGGCAAGAGTGAGCTGAGGCGGCGGGGTCGAGAACGGCGGTCCCGGCAAAGGAGCGGTGAAAACGGTGAAAGCCAATCCGGCGATCCACAGCACTAAGTTGATGTATTCCCTCAGCAACCAGCACGGATCAGCTCCAGGCATGACGAAGCGGATATCGTCCTCTTTTGGAAGACCAAACAAAGTAGTTTCGCTTTCACAACGAAAAACACAGCGGCCTACCGTGTGCGAAAGCCCCGGCTTAGCCTGAGCTGAAGCCGGGCAAGAGTGAGCTGAGGCGGCGGGATCAAGAACGGCGGTCTCGGTGGATCCGACGAAGGAGCGGTGAAAACGGTGAAAGCAGATCCGGTGATCCACAGCACTAAGTTGATGTATTCCCTCAGCAACCAGCAC
>NW_015646118.1:0-241 GCF_001515625.1 Sinocyclocheilus rhinocerous | reverse complement strand
ATATTTATATAAAAATAAGATAATATTATTACATTATATTATTTATTTTTATGTAAAATGATCTTATTAATATATAAATATAATATATATTTTATTCCAAAATCCAAAATTATTATAATTATAAAACTATTATATTATTTATGCAATAATATGCTCTTATTTTTATATAAATATAATATATATTTCATTCCAAAATCCAAAAGTGAATTAAATTGTATCATGAGATACATATCATCATACA
>NW_015646117.1:0-1089 GCF_001515625.1 Sinocyclocheilus rhinocerous | reverse complement strand
ATCAAGCCGAATTAACACCTTTTGGGACAGATGGTAATTTGCATGAAATTACACACCCTCTACAGTAATCAAAATCCCTCTTAACTCTTAAGATCTGTATTATCTTTTAGTCTACTGTTGTAAGATTGAGACCATTGTACCACTCACCAGGAGACTATTCAAATGATACCAAACATGACTGTAAACATTACTTGCATTCATGTAGAACATTATACTATTGACCATTCTGAGTGAACCAAGTGGAGGGAGGATGGGTAAGGGGAAGGAAGGGGATAAAAAAGGAACTGATGCATATGTGAGAGAGGCATTTTCCCGCATTTTCTCTCAGTGGGATGTGGAGACAGATTTCTGTATGTTAATGCACTGTGTGTGTATTGTCCGTCTCAGAAGATAAAAGTGTCTGAGGTTCTGTAAATCTTACACTGGTATGAGTCTAGATACTCGATTGAGGCCTGACAAAGAGAGCGTGTGAGGTGTGTGCTCTTATACTGGTCCTGATTTACAGTATGTGCGGACAAGGGACAGGTGCAGGTGATTCAAACTTGGCTGATCAGTGGGTAGTGGTGACGAAAGAGCCAGTCATGACTGTGAGGAGCCTCAAGGTGCTGCACTGCGTGGAGCTGGACTTTGAGGACTCTTATTCTTCTTATTCTCCGGGTTCACTTGCTTGACTATGGGGAAAGGTCCAATGTTTTTGGGACTCAGTTTTCTGCAAGATGCAGTCGGATGGCCCGTGTAGAGAGCCACATCTTGAGGATCTCTGGTCAACGTGGCTCTGATGATTGAGCACTACTCACTGCAGATGGTGGTGTGCTGCGTCCCAGACCCTCTCACTCTCCTGGAGCCAGTGAATGATGGATGCTACTTCAGAGGGTTCCCCTGACCACAAGAAGAGAGGGGCCTAAGAAGTCAAGTATGCACTGGAATGGTATGATGGAGGAAATTTTGGGTGTACTTGACCCAGCCGAGTTCCAGGAGTTCTGGTGGCTATGGCAGAAGGTTCGGTCATACCCAGGAGGGTAAAGAAGACTATCCAAACCTGGGTCTGAAACAATGTCTTTAGGGAGGCTGAAATTACAAAAGATATGA
>NW_015646116.1:252768-252928 GCF_001515625.1 Sinocyclocheilus rhinocerous | reverse complement strand
GGGTTCTCGCGTTATTTCCTTATCAATTCTCGTGTGTTTTTTGTTGTGAAACGTAGTTTGCGGACCAGAAAGAGCTGTCGCCGACATGTCGCCGACGCCCATGAACTATTTGGCATGCTAAATATCTGGAGCTGTCGGCGATTCACAATCACGCTGTGTG
>NW_015646116.1:203322-252459 GCF_001515625.1 Sinocyclocheilus rhinocerous | reverse complement strand
TATATTTATTAGTATTACATTTATTTTTTTTTGCATTATTTACTTATCTGATATTAAATCTCTATCAGTTTATGGTAAAATGTATACAGTATGTTCTCACATGCTCTCTATTTCTCTCTCTCTCTGCATCAGGGATCATAAGAGTTGCCTTACCCAACATGGATAGGGAGGTTAAAGAAATGTACCAGGTGGTCATACAGGCTAAGGACATGGGTGGCCAGCTTGGGGGCTTAGCTGGGACCACAACCATCAATATCACTCTCCGTGATGTCAACGACAACCCACCACGGTTTTCTAAAAGTATGTTAAAAAGCAGCTGTTTCTAGACATGAAGGAATCATTATAGAGTGCAATAAAGCTTACACTATTCTGCCAGCATTTCTATATCAGCAGCAGTTTATCCCTGGGGTTTATCTTAATGTGAATTGAATCGGGTTTCATATTTGCTTTGCTCTTTGGAAAACTTAAACATGAGTCCATTATTTGAATTGTTTAATTCGCTTAATGGCTGGCACTGATAACAAAGAGGGGCTATCTTCAAAACAGGGACTGAACAGTAATGCATGACCTGAGAAGAACTTCAGATTTACAATTGGCCATGATTAAGTCCTCAAGGGCTCTTGCCAAACACAAACAACTGAATATGGTTGAATTTACAAATGTGATTAGCATTCTAGCATTTTCCTCCAGAGCTGCTGAAGTGATTAGTGGATGATTATTGTTAACTACCTCTCAGAGTAATTTCTAAATGTAGAGTCTTACAACTAATACTGAGGGGAGAGTTTGATCACTGATAAAGGTGTTTGTGAATCTCGACAGGTATCTTTCACCTGCGTGTTCTTGAATCTTCACCTGTGGGCTCGTCGGTGGGGAGGGTCAAAGCTCATGATCTGGACTCTGGGAAGAATGCTGAAGTGGAATATAGTATCATTCCTGGTGACGGGGGCTCCATGTTTGATATTTACAGCAATAAGAACACTCATGAGGGAACAGTCATACTGAAAAAGGTAGAATATGGCTTCTTGTAGTCATTTTTAGTCTCAAAAAGAAAAAAAAAGAGATTAGACTGTGTTTTTATAATTACAGTAATGTTCAGAAGTTTGGGGTCAGTAACATTCTTTATATTTTTGAAAAATGTCTCTTATGCTTACCAAGACTACATTTATTTGATGAAAGATACAGTAAAAACAGTAATATTATGAAATATTATTACAATAGGGGAAGTTGTGGCCTAATGGTTAGAGAGTCGGACTCATAACCCAAAGGTTGTGGGTTCGAGTCTCATACCGGCAGGGATTGTAGGTGGGGGGAGTGAATGTACAGCGCTCTCTCCCACCTTCAATACCACGACTGAGGTGCCCTTGAGCAAGGCACCGAACCCCCAACTGCTCCCCGGGCGCCGCAGCATAAATGGCTGCCCACTGCTCCGGGTGTGTGTTCACGGTGTGTGTGTGTTCACTGCTGTGTGTGTGCACTTTGGATGGGTAAATGCAGAGCACTAATTCCGAGTATGGGTCACCATACTTGGCCACATGTCACTTCACTTCACTTTAATATATTTTAAAATGCAATTTATTCCTGTGATTGCAAAGCTTCAGCAACCATTTATCCAGTCGTCAGTGTCACATGATGCTTCATAAATCATTCTAGTATGCGTATTTGTTGCTCAAGAGACATGTATTAATATTATCAATGATGAAAACAGCTGCTTTTTTTTTTAAACCATGATCCACTTTTTTTTCAGGATTCTTTGATGAATAGAAATATAAAAAATCAGCCTTTATTAGAAATAACAATCTTTTGTAACATTATAAATGTCTTTACTTTCACTTTTTATCAATTTTAATGTGTCTTTGCTAAATAATATTATTAATTTCCTTTATAAAATCTTACTATCCCCAAACCTTTGAACAGTAGTGTACATGTATTTATTATTTACATTTTATAGTTTTAATATTTATTTTGTTTTTACGTGTAGCAATACATAGACATTTTGCATTAAAGGGATGGTCGTTCCAAACCTGATTTCATTTCCTCTGTTGTTTTGATGCATCATATTTAAATACAGTATATAAGAACATGAATGAGAGGAGAAGACTATTACACTGTAAATAATTTTTACCTACTTCAATTAAAAAAAACGTAAAAAATTAAACCAAGTTCAGTCTCTATAACTTAAAAAGTTAAAATTGGTTATGACCATTGTTTTGTTTTGATCTCTCCCCTGCACTTCCGCGTTCGGCACTTCTGAGCGGCACAGGCACAACGCCGCCATCTTACGTCATCCTCCCGGAGCTGCTACCGTGTACAACAGAGAGCGCAAGCTAGATTAAATTATTAAGATTTAAATTATTAGATTATTGCGTTTTAAAAATGGTTATTTTTCTTACAAAAATGCATTGAAGAAAGTCATATACACCTAGGATGACTTGAGGGTGAGTAATTTATGGGCTAATTTTCCTTTTTGGCTGAACTAACCCTTTAATTATCTAAAATAAAGTAATTTTAAAAAACATTTCGCCATGACCTCCGGGCGGATGACGTATGAGTTCAGCGTTGCGCATGCGCCGGTGAGTCTGGTGAAAACCAACGTTTGTTTACAGAAGCAAAGGAAGCAAAGTCTCCTTACTTTAGCAAAGGAAAATCAGTCTCCTCTTGGTTTACATCGAAATCCTCTGACATTCTTCTTTACAAATCCTCCTTTTGTAACGCAGACGTTTTCCTCTTTTGTTTTTTTATCCGCCATCTCTATCTTTCTGTCGCTCCGCTCAGCTAATGTCCGTCCCATGCACTGAAAGCTCTCTGCTCCACATCATGAGTAGACACGCCCCTTATTGCTGATTGGCTACAAGTTTGTTTTGCTATTCGGCCCGAATCAGTTTTCTAAAGTGTTTTTGAAAAATCACATACCCTGCCTTTAATGATAGTATAATTTTAATTTAAAGTTCTTTAAGCAAAAGTGAGTGAATATAGCACAGTTCCATATGTAGCTTATGCAATATTGTACATGAAACAGGAGCTCCTTTACTGCACAGTAAGTAAATTATTTGACAGTATTTGGATGTTTATTTAGGCAATATTTATTTGCTAGCTAAGGTTGGATGACATCAGATGCAAATCACAATGCCATTTGCATCTCTTTTTCAAACACACGTGAATCCAAGGATGATAGCAATAACCCCTCTTGCTCTTTCATTCAGAGGCTCGTGTGTGTTTGCTCCGAGGTGAGTCATATATTATTATTGGATGGCCATCCATAGCATCCCGAATGAATAATGCATAAAGCCATAAAAGCGCGAATGCTTGACCCACAAAATGCAATGCCTGCTCTTGGACTTATCAATTCATTATGTGCTTTGTGGATGTCCTTAGAACATTGTTTTCCCATTCCTGTTTTGCCAACATGTGAAAAAAGAAATGTATTGCGGGTGCTGACCTCTCAGGGGATTTCAAAATTGTTTGAGTTCCCCCAAGATAGAGCCCAATAGTTTTATATTTAGTGGACATGAATAACTGAGTGCACCCATGGCAATCAGAACATCTATCTTTTGATGTGATGTGACAAGTAGAAATCCTCTCAGATGCCCTGTTACGTGGCCAATCACAGACTTGCTGGCTGTGCTATAATTGCTTAGCTGAAACAAATGCCTTTGTAAAGGCGTGCGGATGAGGCTGGTGTGCTCTTATCCTTCAGGGAGTAGAGCGGTTACTCCTTCATTACTCAAAGCTAGTGTAGTCTGTGGACAGTCCACTGCTGCTATTCATCTCTCTCTCGAGCAGATGGAGAGATGCATATGAAGAATATGAAAGCAATAGGGGGCTATGCTTTGTTTCATGGCACATTCCACAAATATGGTACACTTTGGTGTCATTACTTTTTGCCATTTAAAAAGCACTAGCACTAGAAATAGAATGTTAGATAAACTATTATGTAACATAGGTCACAGTTTAGTTTGGGGACCTGTTCTTACTATTAACTTTCTCGGGTCCGTTGGGGTTTCAGGAAGCAGATGTGATGGGAGTCATGTGTTAGTCACGTCTGGCTCCCGTGGTCACAGGCCTGAGGGCACTCGTTAATTTACTTCCTGTGTCTACACTGGTTTCTATTCATTGGATCACGAGGCATCACGCGGTATTTTCAGTCCTCATACAAAAGATCTCTGTGGCATCTCTTGATTAGATTAATCCAGAGCCTCATGATGAGTTGATTCAGTGGCATATCACAGTCCTGTTCATCAAATCCCTACAGATGGTTAGGTATGGAGTAGCATTAAGGGATGTAAAATATAGTCAAGAATAAGGCATTAATATGTGCTTTATAAATACAAATAAACCACCAATATGCTAGTGATATGCATGCTAATAAGAAACTAGTTAATGGTGAGAATTTGACCTTAAAATAAAGTGTGATGTTTCTCTTAGTTGTGCTGGTGAATAAAAACTTCCACTGAAGGATATGATTGCAAAGACTGCAAACATATATATTTGTTTTCCATAGAAAATGAAAATGTCATGTGGACCAAATTAGTCAAAAAAAAAAAAAGTGTAAAGCATCAACATGATTCAGTACAATTGAATGCAGTTTTAGGAACTAAAAATGAAAACAGGACCAAAACACACTGGTATGGAGGATTAAAATGATTAACATTATGTCAGCATATGCTATATACGTATACTAATAAGCAACTAGTTATTAGTGAGAATTGGACCCTAAACTAAAGTGTTACCAATATAGGCCTAAATCTAACTTTCAATGAAAAGGTACAAAAGGAAATTTAAGTTTGTCAGCAACTTCAAACCAGTATAGAATGTCCTTACGGAGTTAAATTTGGATCAATGTGCAGTCCTTTAACACTTTTTTTTATTATAAGTTGTAATTAATGTTAATATTAGACATACTACATCTACTATGTGTGTGTGTTTGTGTATTCATATTTCTGTGAATAATTTTTTCATTGAATATGTAACAAATAATTTATAAATAATTGTCATTTTTGGTATTGGTCATACTGGCCTTCATTCATAGTACTTAGTAAGAAATGGCATTACATACTTTAATGTTTGACTAATCATAATTAATCACATTAATCTGTGCAATTAATTTTGTATTTTTTTTTTTATTAATCAACAGCCCTCAAATATATAAATTGCAAACTCTTTTTTCGTCAACAGTAGATCATAAAAGGTACAGTGAAAATATTTTCCTGTCCTTCATTCCCTCTTTTATTTTCCACTTTTTTATTCCCCAAGCTGAGGCTGCACAGGACAAAGTGACATAGTCCTTACATTGCAAAATGGGTGTGCCATATCTGGTGACCCAAAAAATGTCTGGAAATGGATATGAGGGATCCTCACCGTGGGGCATGGAGGAGGGTCAATGACAATGCCCCCTCTTTCCTCTGTCCTCAATAACAGACTTCCCTCTCCCTTTATTTCTCTTTGACGAGCTGTTCCATCATGCCCCTGCTCTGCTATGCAGGGACTTTTCTGAAACACTGAGGCTGAACATTTGGGGTCTCGTGGCTTTATGGGCTCAGTGCTGCTTTGAGCATAAAGAGGATCTACTAAGGTAATGGGTTGAAAGGATAATTGTCTCTATATTAACAACATGATTGAAAGGTGGACTTTGGTCTTCCAACATAAGGGATTATATTAATCCTTCCTCATTGAAAACATTTTGCACGTACCGTAGAATGAACAGTATTGAAAAATTTGGTACATGCATATGAGATGAAGAATCCGGTCATATCAGTAGCTTAATAAAAGTTGTTTTATTGTACATAAAGAGGGTTCCCTTTGCCTTAATGTACTTAACAACTTCAAAATGCCTTTATATTTATTTGAGGAAACAATAATTCAAAGTTAGAACAGATTTCGAATACTTCACAATTTACAGTGTAGAAGTGCAATTAAGAATTAATGAATAAATGTCAATTAGTAGGGTAATTAATTCAAGTTTTGGTATGTGCACTGTATTGAATAACAAAACAACTATATGGACTAACATCTGATTAGAATTCTCTTTTGAGTGGAGAGAATCCAAAATAGAGAAACGGGCCTTTGTGTTAATTCTCAGAGGAACAGCCTCAGAAGACTCTGAAACGACTAGATAAACAGTGCCATCTAAAGGTGTCCAGTGTGACTGTTATAGAAGCACAGAAGGACACAAAGAACAGAAACAGGACATGTTTAGACATGTAAAATTAATGCTTTTATAATGTAGACCAGATTGAAACGTCATAGTGATGGTATTCTCTCTCTAAGGTCAGAATTTGTGAGCTAAATTTTAATGCTACATGTTTTACATGTCCAAAAGTTGCAATACAGGGGCCCACTGTGTGTTTCTGATTGGCCAGCTGGCTCTCTGTCCTGTCATGTCTGAGGTTGTTATTCTTTCAGCATGGTCAGCACTATGGTTAGCTCAGCCTGCAGACAGCGAGGCAGACACGCATCTCAACGCTAGCTTGAAATGACAGACATAATTTTTGTTTGCTGTCACCAGTGAAAAGACCTCCTGCAGAACAGCAGTGTGGTGTATACATAAAGCTGATGCTTTTTAAGTAGTACTAAGCTCTTTGTAAAAATCTTAGTAAGTTGTCTTTGTAATCTTTTTTTTTTATGAAAGTGTCTCTTTCAACATTGTTGAGGACTTATATTCCCTAAGTTGTTCTGGAAGACTTATGTCTATTGTTTTTGGCTTGCAACAAACTGGGACAAATTGTTCTTTTTACACTCGGTTAAAGTCATTAACCAACCCCAGTGCAGTAAATGGTTTTCTTTTCTGATCAACACACTGGATTCTGGAATTATTTGTGTGAGGCATGCTGAAAATGAATAATTCATTGTCTTTAATATGTTGATAAAGATGCTGAAGATTTATCAAAAACATGTTCTTCAAGAATAGCTTCTGTTGCAAATATGAATACTGTCATGACCAAAACAAGTCCTTTTTAAGTCTTTTTAACTTAAGCTTTTTTTTTTTTATCATAGTCATTTCTGCGTTATTTAACCCCCTTTTGTTGTAACCTAATTTTCTGAAGTTGATTAAGCAATGGTAAATAATATTTGAGACATAAATAGACAAATAAAATCAATTAATATAGATGTTAGCACATGAAGCACATTTCTAGGTTAACATTTTTAGTTCATTTTTACAAGCCACAATCATGCACAGGCAATCAGGCAACTATTAGTGGAAAAACTAAACAGCAGGACATGATTTATCATTTGTGTTCTGCAGTCGCTCTTATTATCTGAGAAATAACAAATTTTCTTGCTCCATACTGTCATGCTTTGTTTGTCATTCCTTTCCTAAGACATTTATTATAAATTATAAAAAGTATCTCTCTCTCTCTCACACACACACACACACACACACACACACACACACACACACACACACACACTTCCTCTATTCTCCCTCCTGTGATTCCAGAGTTGAGTGAGCGGCAGCCTTTCCTTTCCGTTCCCCTCGTGTCTGATCTCTGCACGAGCCCTCTGTTATGGAAAGCATTTTTACTTAGATCATGGGTTTTATGAAAGTTGGTGGTGTTTTGTTATTCTTTGACAGTATGCAGCCACAAACAATTTGATATCACTTCCTCTCTGCTGCCACAAATGACAATAAAACAGAGATAATTCCTAAAGGGTTTAAGACTGATGATGTCTCATTATTCATTTTACAGCGTCTGGACTACGAGACCAGAAAAGCCTACACCTTTAAAGTAGAAGCTTCAAATGCAGTTCTTGATCATCGATTCCTACATTTGGGACCTTTTAAGGACACTGCCACAGTGAAAGTGAATGTTCTGGATGTGGAGGAACCTCCTGTCTTCAGCCGGCTGTCTTATAACATGGAGACATATGAGGACACACCAGTGGGCATCATCGTCGGAGCCGTCACAGCTGAGGACCTAGATGTAGGCAACAGTCCTGTTAGGTATGTGAGAACCCCCCCACACACACACACACAGATGTAGGTCAAATCAAAGCACACACACTTTTCCTCACCTTCAAATACATGTATATATACACAGCGTCCTGTGGGAACTCCTTTCAAAACCACTCTACATGAACAAGTCCAAGTATACTAGACAACATGAAACAATAACAAACCTGTAGTCCCTTGGGTTCAGTCCATTTGGCAATCTTGTTTTGAGCAGAGTGTGCACTGCTTTGATTCAATCCACTCTGACAAACTTCTGGTGCAGTTTGCAAGCATGGAGCTTATTTAATGTGGCACATTTGCTTTTTTTAGGTCTTCATTTAAATGCCTGAAAGTGTTAGCTACAATGTTGATGTGCAAGTGCATTGTCTTTATGAAAGCATTTGTTTTGATATTAATATTTCATGGGGTACATAAATGGAGGAGGTAGTAATTTAGAAACTCTCAGCTCTTGTTAAATATTTCACATCTGTGGATCGTCTATTTGTTAAATTGAGTGTTGCATTTATAGGTTAATTTTAATTGAATTCAAATATTTTTTTCTCTTTCAGCTATGACTGGTAATTATTTTGTATTAGATGTATTGTTATATACAGATTTATCATGTCATTATTTATCGTTGCATACAAAGTACCTTTTGTGGGATGGACATTAAACAAAGTGGAAGGCACATTTTAGTGTTTGTATCACTGCGCTTGTCTGTACCATACGATTAATTTAACAATTGGATTAATTCAGGAACACCACAGCTGTGTTAGTTTCTCCGAGACATGGCAGATGTCTCATTGTCTGCATTGACTTCATTTGGAACTATATGGCAGAGCAAAAATACATAAAGTAACTGTCAGTATTGTCTGTAAAATTGAAGATACTCAATATTAACTTTTTGTTTACTATTGCATATATCACACTTTGTTTTACACATAGAATGCTGTATTGTTGTGCTTGTGACCTCACTAAATACATGCTTAAATCATAGAGTGATGTAAATATAGTTTTGTAAGTAAATAGGCGTTTTTTTTGTTTGTTTTTTTTTGGTGGGGTTATTTTTCTCTCTTGGACAGTGCGATCAAAATTTTATATAGCTTCTGGATCATTCATCACTCTACAAACAGGGTTTCAGAAGTAAAAATCCCATTAATTTTCTTCATACGTGAACACATTTTTAATGATAACTTTTAAAAGACTGTGAGTTAAAAGGCTGCATTTTTTTACTTATTATTTTTAATTACTGTTTAACAGCTAAATGCTGGTGAAAAGCTACATTATACCCATGATTCTTCAAAAAAAGAAAAAAAAACTATATATACAGTATATATATACTGTATATATACTGTATATATATATATATATATATATGCTTAGCCCATCTCCAGTCAGATTTTCTTTATTTCAATTTCTAACGTATAAAACTTTACCAGAAGATGGAATATTTGATAAGGGGTGATTTGACAGCAGTTTCAGTTCAGTAACACTTACTAGAAGAATCCAGTTGAAACTCTCACTGAGGTTTTGCTTGAATAGCAGAAAAGCAGGCAGAGAGACACCTGAGACAGAAAGGATGGGGCAGGAATGTAACCCTGATAAAGGTCTGGTGCTACAGGGAAAGTGCAGACTTCCTCTTTCTTTACAGATCCACTAGGCAGCTTATATTAAAGAAACGGGGGTCTCTGCAGGTCATGTCACGATACTGCTGCTATGTTGGAGCGAGGAGACGGGGGATAATTTCACAAGGAACTGCCTTTATTTTACCATCTCACTCACTCACTCACACACTCACACACTCACACAGGTTTGTTTTTGTGAAAAGTGGGGACATCCCATAGGCGTAATGGTTTTTCTACTGTACAGACCGTATATTCTATTGCCCTACACCAACCCTACCCCTAAACCTACCCCTCACAGGAAACGTTGTGCTATTTCAGATTTTCAATACACTCCATTCTGTGTGATTTATATGCGTTTTGAAAAGTGGGGACATGGGGTAATGTCCTGAAAAGTCACCTTCTCCTTGTAATACCTATGTCATACCCTTGTCATTATACAAATGTATGTCCTAATTTGTCACAAAAACGTGCACACACACACACACACACACAGACAGCAGGGGGAATAGACGTATAAGACAGCACGCAGGACTCAGGAAACACAGGGCTTAAATACACATGGAAGGTAATCTGGGAAAACTGAAACCAATGGAGTAATAAATAAAAAACCATGGAAACTAATGAGGGAACACCTGGAAACAATGAACATAATCAGACACGGGAGAAACTGGATAATGGAGCATGTGAGGGGAGGAAAACACAAGACACAGGACTGACAGGTCACAGCAGTGGGCTGAAAAGTAGCAGACTAGTTCAAAGTGACCAAGAGTGCTCATACACATACAGACAGGAAGCAGAATGTGTATAAATATTATTCTACAATATCAAGCATCTATTGACCGATTTTATGTATTTAATCAAATGTATATGATTAGAGTTATTTTAATAATATTATTTAGATATATAATAATTGATATAGTATTAATACAAAAACTAGCAAAAAAAAAAGTGATCACATTCAGTTTTAGCTTGTGTAGTTGCACAGTAATTATAATGGAAATGTGCTTTTATTTTATTTTTTGACAAACTTTCCTCGTCTGACATCATAAATTTCCATTGTGCCAGTGGATATGGAGTAATTTAGCTAGACTTTGTGACATGTATTGATGGAAATTAGTTTACTTTAATATTCATTTATTTCAGGGCTCTACTGTAGATGGCAGTCAAAACTAAATTCAGAAAGTTTGTAAAAGAAATTAAACCAATTAAACCTACATTAGCTGTATGTAAGTCAATGCAAATCCAACAGAAATTTGTTTTCATTATCATCTAGACTTTCAGTGTTTCTGAACAAATATTTTAAGCAAACAACAGTTTCAGTCAGTACTCTGCAGTTGGCCACTGAAGTCTCTCCCTTGAAGCAGGAGGATGTGATTTTGATGTTTTTATGTTTATATATTTATTAATTATTATTATTATTTTTTTTTTAACCTTTGAAGACTGACAAGCAATACAGTGCAACAGTTGCCCATCCACTTTTTCAGTGACCTTGGTTCCAGAAATGTGTTTTCTATTATTATTATTATTATTATTATTATTATTATTAACTTTTAAAAAGTCTTCATTAAAGTGTTGTAAGCCATGAACAAAACCAAATAATAGTAATAGAAATTCAATAATAATCACAGCTAATAATAATCACAACATTACAAACTTTGATTTGAAGCAAGAACAAATTTAAAAATCAAACAAAAATAAAAAGGCTTTAATGAGGGAAGGTGAAATAATGCAGGTTGATGGCTTCAGCAAAAGCATATACCATCTAACAACCTCATAGTTGAGAAGTTTTTCTTCCAGGAACCCAACCATTGCACTCTGTATCCCCATGCACAATTAAAGTGAGAATTAAAGAAATAAGAAATAGTTCTGTTTTTTTGTTTTGTTTTGTTTTTTCTCTCTCCAGTCAGGAATTCAGTCAGAAGTAGAACAAGACCAAACGGAGCTGAACTACATTCAAGTCTCAAACACTGAATCCTTTGGGCTAGATCAGTCATGAATTAGACTCAAAACTGACTCACTCACTGGTAGCCATCTACTGGCATAGCCTACAGGAGGGGTCATTAAATCAGAGAAGGAGCCTGAATGAGTCATTTGTTCTGAAAATATATACAAACAATTTAAATCTTTAGGAATTATCAAAGACCCCACTATTAGCTTTCACCTTTCAGCTTGCCACTTATTGAATGCCCCCACAAAAGATACTTAAAGAGATAGTCTACACAAAATGAATTTACTCACCCTAATGTCGTTTCAAACCTGCATGACTTTCTTTTATTTGTGAAAAACAAAATAAGATATTTTGAGAAATGACTCAGTGTATTTTTCCACACATTGGAAGTCAATGGACACCAAAACTGTTTGGCTGTTAAAATCTTATTTTGTACAAGTAAATAATGACATAATTTTCATTTTTGTGTGAACTACTGGATCTTTTTAAAAGATGTTCATTAAACTCTGAAAAATGTAGGTATTTCTGTAACTGGCATTGCAATTAATTATTAACCAAACATTTTATGTATGAGTTCTAATTTTAATCTTCACCAGAGACCTAATGAAATTCCTTGAACTGTAAATGATACATTCAATGTGGTTGATCCATTTATTTGTTGTTGTTGTCTTTGATGAATTGGTTTGTAGATATTCAGTTGAGTGGAGAAAGGACTCTGAAAACCACTTTGACATTGACCCTGTTGAAGGAACTCTGTCTGTCAGTGAAGCCCTGGACAGAGAGAGAAATACAGAACACAACGTCACTGTTGTAGCAACAAAAGTTAGTAAGTATGATGGATTGTGTTTTACCCAGATGCACAGATACAATATGACCAGCCTAGATAACCAAGCAAGTTTACATCCATAATATAACTGTAGATTGAAATGGGGATAAACGTTTATACCAGTCGCTTGAACACATTTCTAAAGATTGCATCCCCATCTAGTGGACAAGAATGAAAATACAGCAGTGCATCACTCATACTGGCTAAAAAAAGAAAAGAAAAAAAATCATCAATAAAATCCAGTTAAAATAAGAGATTTGTCAAGAGACCAAATAAATAAGTAAATTATTTTGCATCAAGCTGATTTCCTAATGAAAAGCCACAACAACAAAGTTTTCACTGATCTGATTCACTGACAATATTTTGTTTGATCTTTCAGACAACCCCCTGCTGTCCAGCAAAGTTACTGTCACAATCAAGGTGCTGGATGTCAATGAGTTTCCTCCAGAACTTGCCTTTGTATATGAGACGTTTGTTTGTGAAAAAGCAAAAGTAGGACAGGTAAGTGTGTGTGTGTGTGTGTGTGTGTGCATATGTGTGAATAACTACCTGTGCTTCAATTTGAGTTTTTGGGCCTGTTGTTGGGTGTTGCAGTGAATTAATGTGAGAGAACTGTGCCTTGATCTTCTCCTTTCATGCTGAAAGAGAGCTACTCCCAGTACAACGCTGCCTATCAGTGTCTCCATATTCAGTCTTTCATACCAGAGAGTGTAGTTCCCTTTAGGGGCATCATGCACTCATGATTTTTGAGGGGGCACGATAGCACTGTATAACTGATATAGGTTTGTGTTTTATTTTATTTTTTTCCTTTTTATTCGAAATATTTCCAAACGTGTTACCTATATCAGGAAATATCTCAATTCTCAAATATGTGTAAGTAAATGCGTTTTGCACCTTTATAGATTATGTTATTTAATCAATAAATGGTGATGGGAAAAGTAGACTAGTGTAATCTATTAACTACACATAAAAAAATCTGTATCTGGCTCAACGCCAGCCAGCGAACACAGATTTGAATTCGGCGGCTGGTGATATGACGCACTGAACGTTCTAATCACACCGGTGTAATTATATCAAATATAAAAAAATATTATTCGGCTATTTTTTGTCTTTTGGAAGCTGCATTCAAAATTCACTTGGCTCGGAAATCTGAGGGGGCACATGAATGGGCATGAAGCCTCTGGTTCCCTTGCTTATATGTAGAAATGTACTAAATAAATGACACAACAAAGACTTTTCAGAATTTACTAAAGACAGTCAGCTGATCAGCACAAACCCTTGAAGACGAATATATGCAATTTTAATGGGGGAGCAATACTTAATCAAGTTACATGCAGTTACACAGTACTAAGAAAAATTCCTGACAAAGTATTTAAAGGGGTCATATGATGTTGCTAAAAAGAACATTATTTTGTGTATTCGGTGTAATGAAATGTGTTTATGCGGTTTAAGGTTCAAAAAACACATTATTTTCCACATACTGTACATTATTGTTTCTCCTCTATGCCCTGCCTTTCTGAAACGCGTTGATTTTTACAAAGCTCATCGGTCTGAAAAGCGAGGTGTGCTCTGATTGGCCAGCTATCCAGTGCATTGTGATTGGCCGAATACCTCAAGTGTGTGACGGAAATGTTACGCCCCTTACCATATTGTGATGCCCTGTCTGGCCGGAGCGACGAGACAAAACCAGAAAAATCCATTATAAACGAGGCATTTGTTGCATCCAGTGGGGACATAATTACGGATTATAATGACTTTTACTGTCTTTTTACACATTGCGTTGCATCGTTGCATGTCTGCATTTGTGATCGGAGAAATGACAAACAACAAGTGCTAAATAGCCTTTTTGCACAGCCAGCTTTGTACTCTTCTAGGTTCAAAAAACTGTCGTCCATAAAATGCGTTGCACTAATTCGAACATCTGGGTTGTGCTGTTCTGTTGTAACTAAATCTTAACCAATGATTCCTAATTGCATCTACTTCCGGAAGGCCAAATAAAGTGCTTTTGCTTTCGCACTGAAACACACACCGTCTCCCTGACATGGCTTTATCAACACTACTGCTGTTCCTGAAACCACGCTTTCTTTCTTTGCGTGCACATTTGGGCGGTGTTATGCAAATCTTCCCACATTGTGACGTAGGTATGTGGGGGCGTGTTAGAACGAGCTGTTTTAGGTAGGCGTGGTTGACTCTTAACTTTTATAAAGAATATCTCTTTGGATTTGAGACTTTAGTCTTTGCAACTTTACAGATCTTCTTTATGCACCAAGAGCTTGTAACACTCCAAAGAGAAAGGAAAAATTGAAATCGCATCATATGACCCCTTTAAGCAAATGGTTTAAATGTATTTAAATACGCTTAATTTAGCTAAGTATACAAATAAATCAATCAATGCTAGCACAAATGTAGTTGCTTTGGCATTTAACAAACTGTATCGTTTAAAACTTATGAATTTTGATTTGTAGGTTTTAGAAGTGTATCGTTTTTATTCATTTCTAATTTGCGCATCTATTCTGAATATGTATAGTATTTAAATATTACTCATTTCAAGTTAATGGAAATCTCTCAATACAAATGAAATGTGTAAATCTTAAAGCTGGATTATTTAAATTTATTCATAATCATTTTATTAGTATTTACTAAAAGTCTGACAGTAATAAATATTCATGATAAATATTAATACAAATACAAAAAAGTAATTTAAATCTTACAAACTTCAAAAGAAAAAAAAAATATATATATATATTTTTGGAGGCTGTAATTTTTACTTTTTCATGAATGATCTATTATTGACATTTAATGACTGACAAGAAAAAAATATTCATGATTAATATTAATACAAACAAATGTGTAAAAATTGTGTGGGTATGTTTTCAAGTTTAAAACTTTTTCCCAATTAAATATGCAGAGACAGCTGCCTTTGAAATGTAAATGCTAACCAGCAAGACACAACAACATTGGCTCAGCTGTTTGTCCAACCAATGAAAGATTGGTTAAAGTGTTGAACCTGTTTGAAACCAATCATTACATTTGCAGTTCTTGGTGGTTCTAGTGCATGGGAAGTAACATTTATTTGCCCACATTTATAGTAAGAAAGTATAAGTATAATATAATATGAAAATATGCTAAGGGGATGGAGTACTAGATATTTTTCTCTGTCATGATAAATCCTGTCATTCTCTCAGAATGCTTAACTTTGTCATCAGAAGTCTATGGAGTTGACAGTGCACCAGTTGTAAGTTCCACCCCATGTGGTTGAGTCATAAAGGCAGTCAGCAACCTCAAATGATCCCTTTGAGGTTTGATGAGTCAAGCATGTCAGCTCTGTCAATCAAACAGTCTATTGTTGTCTTTTCAACACTATAAGTGCTTTTACGAAATATGCAAGCTCTTTCTGTGGTGTTTTATTCAGTTGGCTGTTCTGTATCTGTTCTCTAGGTGATTCAGATCATCAGCGCTACAGACAGAGACATTCCTGCTGTAGAGCACCGATTCTACTTCAAATCTCCTTCACAGACCAGGAACAGAAACTTCACAATCAGGGACTATGGAAGTAAGTTGGAAAGATATATATATATATCTATATATAAATTATATAAGTCATTACATAACTAATCGCTTAAAGGTATAATTCACCCAAACATGAAATTGTGTTTAGTGGTCGTTTTCCAAAAGTATTTTCCCTTTTTTTTTTTTTTCCTTAGGGATGTCAAAATATTATTATGTAAAGAATTCTAAGCTATAAACCAATCACACCATTTCTGTTTAAGTAAAAAAAGTATGAAATATGCATTATTACACACAAAACACGTTCAAAAGTTTGGGGTAATTTTTTAAAAATAAATTATTACTTTTATTCAGCCAAAGATGCATTAAATTGAACAAAAGTGACAGTAAAGACATTTATAATTTTATAAAAGATTAATATTTTACATAAATGCTGTTCTTTTGAAATGTCTGTTCATCAAATAATCTTAAAAACAATGTATCATGGTTTCCACAAAAATGTTAAGCAGCACAAGCATTGATAAGAAATTTGATTTATTAAGTGATCAAAAATATTTTTTTACACTAAGCTGAATTGCAAATGAAATGCTGCTACAACTACAAAGTTGTCTGTAGATTTAAATGTATTCATCATTTAGTTCCACAAAGATGTTCCAAACCTGTGTGACTTTTTTTTCTTCTGCTGAACCCAAAAAAAAGATAATTTAAAGAAGGTTTCAAATCTTTTAGTTAATGTAATGAAAGAAATTGGGTTCCAAAACAACTCTGGTCCACACTGACTTTGTATTATTTTATTTTATTTTATTTTGCATTCATTCATTCTCAAAATAATTTTTTTTTTTCTTCATTTTGGGTGATTTATCCCTTTAAGGAAATATATTGAGATTATTTTCAACTGAATGTCTATAGACTCATTTTCAAGTCAATAGACCTATAGGCTTATATTCAGAAACATGTTTACAGTAAATTTGCTTAAATATAAAATCACCTGTAATGTTATTTTAATTAAAGGTGCAATATGTTTATTTATCAGCTGTTGCTATGATGTTGTACTAGAAGAGATTTTTAGGCCATGTTACTCAAAGAACATATGTAGTATATATATTGTATATAAAAGTATCTACCGGGAGAACAAACTCTAAGCTACCCAAACTAGTGCTGTGACGCATCCCAGAGCAGCACATTGTTGCGTGATCCATTCAGACGCCTACAGCCTCGCTGCCTGCTCCCAAGCTCCGTCCCCAGTGTTCTCAGCACATGAATATCATCAACTGTGATTCACAGAGACAGGGTCACTCAGGGCTACACAGCCAAAAAGGCAGGTGTGCTTTAATGGCTCCTACCTTGTCAAGAGAAATCCCCCAGTTGCCCAGGCGTAACAAACCCCTCATGACGGGGTCAGTTGACCTTCCAGGCGAGGACAAGCACATCTCAGCGTGTTGACTCAGTGCTATGAGCGCCAAGTAAAACCCTCACCATCAGACCAGCAAGCACCTACCCTGCTGTATTTTCATGCTTGATTTAAAACTATTTTCTATTTCCTCTGGGTCATAAGAAACACTTGGCTAGACACTTGAATCAAAGAGGATGGGCTAAACTGACTTAAATGCTTAAAATTTGTGTGTGTGTATATATATATATATATATATATATATGTGTGTGTGTGTGTGTGTGTATAACTGAATTATGGCAGAATTAAACATGCACTCAGTAATTGTTTCCTCGTTTTAAAATATCCGTAGCCTAATAAAATATGTTTTTTTTTTACATGGAGCAGGACGCTGCATGGGTGCCACCCTGTTTGATAACCCACTTGGTAACAAATCATGCCGACTTTTACTTGCTGACTGCAAATAGAATCTAACAGGAGAGTTTTCCGGAATAAATTTTCCCGTTATTTTTTTTTTCCTTAGGGATTTCAAAATATTATTCTATAAATAATTCTAAGCCATAAACAAAATCAATCAGCTTCAAGATGTAGCACACTATTACCATTGATTTCAAGTAAAAAAATATACATTACCATTCAAAAGTTTTGGGGTATTTTTTATTTTATTTTTATTTTATTTTTTTAAGAAATTATTACTAATTATAGCATAGGATGCATTAAATTGATGAAAAGTGCCAGTAAAGACAAAATGTTTCTATTTCAAATAAATGTTGTTCTTTTGAACTTTCTGTTCATCAAAGAATCCTGAAAAAAATAGTATCTTGTTTTCCACGAAAATATTAGGCAGCACAACTATTTTCAACATTGATAATACTAAGAAATGTTTCTTAAGTAGCTAATCAGCATATTAGAACAAATTCTGAAGTATCATGTGACTGAAGACTGGAGAAATGACTGCTAAAAATTCAGCTTTGCCATTACAGGAAAAAAAAAAAAAAGAAACATTCAAATATAAAAAAAGTTATTTAAAATTTTAATATTTCACAATATTAATGTTTGGCAGTATTTTTGGTCAAATAAATGCAGCCTTGGATATTCTAAAATACCTTTAAAAAAACTAATTTTACTGACCCCACTGACTGACAATCAGATTGCTTTATTGCATGGAGAGGGCAGTCATTGCTGAGATCTCTTTTATCCTGATTTGTTTGCCATGATTCTCTGATTTGTGGATATTTTTATTCAGCATAATGGTTAGTATAGTTTGTTATCTGGAACTTACATGTATGTATATATACATATAAATAAATACACACACACACACACACACACACATAGATGCCTCATTAGCAGTTTTTATGGACCGCTATATGTAAGCCTTCTGTCATACTGGAACGGTCAAAGACTCAAGAGCAAGTTGACTGTGCATCTGCAACTTGGAAAAGTCATTGATTGTGAGTGATGACACGTTGACTGTTCCAAGATGGCGGATGCAATGAAGTGTCTGGAATGGTTGAATGTGGCATCTATGTATATATGCTCCAACACCTGAAATGGGTGTGTTAGACAAAGGAGACATTAAAGGATTAGTTCACTTCCAGAATAAAAATTTCCTGATAATTTACTCACCCCCATGTCATCCAAGATGTTCATGTATTTCTTTCTTCAGTCGCAAAGAAATTAAATGACCTTTACAAAATAATTTTAAAAAAATGATGTTGGACGATTTTGAAGATGGAAGAGAAAATGAGATAAGGTTTTTCGCCCTACCCTATCTTTTTGAACCGGAGTACTCAAACGAAGTAACCGTGCCGCCGCGCGTGACCTTTCCAACGTGATTACGTCATGCGTGAATTTGTGGACGTGCATCGCAGAGCTAGTGCAAGACGTGCATTTGTGGTTAAAAAGTATATACTTATTTATTTTTTTTAGAAAATGACAGATCATTTTGCTGGATAAGACCCTTATTCCTCGGCTGGGATCGTGTAGAGCCCTTTGAAATCGCAGTCCGGGGGCACCTAGTTCGGACCAAAGGGGCATTTTAGTGTCAGCGATTAAAGGGACAGGAGCTCGACTCCCCCCACCCCCTGCATGCCACTGCTTGCAGAACACACTGGGAATGTTTGAGCCTAAAACTTTATCTACAATGCCACACTACCACCTAAGCAATATATTAAATCTGTAGTTAACACGGCAAATGATAGTTGGAAGAAATATACCTATTGAGATTAAAACAGCCTGAAGAGTTGTGCATCCTAGTTTTGTTTGGACTCCAGCTGTGTCAGAGGCTCTTCTCAAAAAGGTACATCATGCTTTTCCCAGGAGTACCTCATGTTAGCTTGTTATCCCCTTAACCAGAACCACTTTTTTTCTGTACTTATTTCCACTTCAAAGGGATCCATTTTTCTTCTTAATTCTGGAATCAGGCCAGTCTCTGTACTGCATAAGTGGCTCGTGAATTCATAATATTCTGCCATGGAGCAATGTTGGAATGGCAGGTTATGATCCCTGAGAGCATGACTGTCATTATCACTGATTATATCCAGATTTGCATGCATTAAGTACAATTATTTATGGCCTACACTAAATCTGCATTATAGACAGTTTGATGGTCTCATGGGTTCGATTTCAGACAACACAGCTGGAGTGGTGACCAGGAGAGGGGGGTTTCAGAGACTGGAGCAGAGCATGTACCTGGTGACGGTCGTTGTGGAGGACGGCGGGTACCCAATCCGAAGCAGCACGGGGACGGTGTCGGTGCGGGTGTGTACCTGCGACACAGACGGCTCCCTCCTTTCCTGCAATGCGGAAGCCGTCTTCTTTCCCATGGGACTCAGCACTGGAGCTCTAATGGCCATAATGCTGTGCATTGTCATTCTGCTGGGTGAGTTAGACATGTTTGTGTCCAAAAGAACACTGGAAAGACAAAGAAATATGCATTTGATTAATTTAATGTGATAAATAGAGAAGATACAAGAAAACTTAGGGGTTATGTTTGTGTAGTCATGTTTGTGTATGTCATTTTTATTTATCATTTGATTTGGACTAGGCTCTGATAGCAGGACACTAACAGTACCGACAATTGTGCAAACCAAAACAAAAGTAAATAACATAAGTATTTATGGGTATTTCTTTAACTTTTGGGACTTTTACGTCCCAGAGGTTTATTTTTACTAAAACTAACAGATTATTTCACAAAGAACTTTACAAATGCCTTTATACAGAATTTACATTACTGTTCAAATTGCATTACTGTTTTCAACAGCCATTAATCCAGTCTTCAGTGTCATGTGATCCTTCAGAAATCATTCTAATATGCTGATTTGATTCTCAAAAATATATATATTTTTGTTATTATCAATGTTGAAAACAGTTGTTATGCTTAATATTTTTGTGATAACAGTAGCATGTGATGCATTTTTAGGATTCTTTGATAAATTTTAAACTTTCTGAAGAACAGCATTTATTTGACTTAGAAGTCCATTGAAACATTATAAATGTTTTAACTGAAACTTGATCAATTTAATGCATTTTTACATTACTGACCCCAAACTTGAAGATTAGTGTAGATTTTATAGGTTACTCTTGTCCCAGACTTTCAATATTACAATTTTAAAATCATACAAATATTATCCAAATATGAATTACATGTTTAGATAATGTAAATAAAAAGTGAAAATTATAAACCATTTTTATAATCATTGTGTGAAAATTATTTATTTTACCTGGAGAAGAATCATGGCACCTATACAAATATTTCTATTGTACTTTAATTAAGCTATAATTTTGTCATTATGCAAAACATGAAAATGATTTTAATTGTGTATATTTAGGATACATTGAATGCTACATATGAAATTAGCCATAGAAAAATAAAAGTATTTGTAAACCCTTTTGGGGAAATAATGACATTTTCATCACAGAAGAAAATTACCTTTTTTTTTTTTCTGTGATGCATGTAAATGTACTCCTGGACATTGTTAGTAGACAAATGAAATAAAGTAGTAAGGGTATGAAAAGATATGCAAAATGTTTATAAAAGCCAAAGTGCCCATAGTAACAGAAACACCCATATAATATAAAGTATACATAAAGTATAGAATGTGGAATCATCTTTATAATAAGAACAATTTAAAAAAAACAAGCTTCTGTATGCCAAAAAAAAAAGAGCGAGAGAGTAATGGGACAAGAGTACTGAGGAACTCCTGAGGTAGAATTGCAATAAAAGCTCTCTATTGCAATAAGTACTAGGTAAGTGAATTCTGTAGCAGACAGTGACAGTGCAGTGAAGTGATGTGCTCTGACTTGATATTTTCATTTGCCAGCATTGCAGAAAAGACAGATTCCTTTATACGGCAACCACTTGGGGGAGCTGATGCAGAAACAATGATTTGAATGTGATAATACATATTATATTCTAAAAGACTAGAAAATAACAAAATGAGAAAACCTTCCCCTAATAAAACATGCAGGTTGATTAAGCCAAATGTCCCCCTCTGCTTCTTCAGAAAGCTTCTAATCTGTAATTCTCGCAGCAGCGCCTGTGCCTCCCTGTCTTTTTCTTTCTCGCATCTTTCTTTGAGTGGAGTGGGGCAAGCGAGCGCTGTCTGCCTCTGAGGAGGGAACTACCTCTACCTCCCCTCCTCTCACACAACCGAGGCAGTTCGATGGTGACAGACAGCATGTCAAAACTGCATTATGGCTACCCTCGGGCTGCCATTCTCTTTAGTCCCGTTTTGAAAACCCACATCAGAACAAAAAATAAATCAGCTAATGGCTCCGGAACATGTGACAACCCCTTTTTTTCACTAGTTTGTTGTCACTTAAAGGTCCTGTACTGTATGTATGTCAACGTGTATTACACCACAAAACAAATTATGCGCCTCTGGTGTTTTGTAGTGATGGTGGTGCTCTATATGGGCCTGAGAAAACACAAGAAGAAGGACACTCTGATGTCGTCTAAAGAGGACATCCGGGACAATGTGATCCACTATGACGATGAGGGAGGTGGGGAAGAGGACACCCAGGCCTTTGACATAGGTACGTTACGCAACCCCAAAGGCATCAAAGAGACGGCACAGCTGCAAAAAATAAGATCAGTGGATGAGCCCGATCGGGCTAGTGCGTGTATGTCCAACGAGGACAGCGAGGACATCCAAGCCTACATCCATCACTGTCTTCTGGAGAACTCAACACCTCCATATGACTCTCTGGTCATGTATGCATATGAGGGAGAGGGATCGGTGGCCGAGTCTCTCAGTTCCATTGAGTCCTGGGTGCTTGAACCCAAGGAGGATTACAGAAATCTCTGTGACTGGGGTCCTCGTTTCAAAACACTGGCTGGAATATTTAAAGAGCATGAATGTAAGGACATGGAAAAGACAGAACATTAAGCACATGCTGAGGTGCTAAATGACAGACTGGACTAAGAGCATTTTCAGGCGCTCTGTGAAAAAACACAAAGTTTATTTATTTCAGGCATGGCACTTAAAGGAATAGTTCAATCTAAAATGAACATTGTCATGTTGTTCCAAACCTGTATGACTTACGTTCTTCTGTGTAAAGGTCCGGTGTAATTAGTGAAATTTTGCTGAAATTTCATGTCAAAAAAAGGTCCATTGTCTGTTTGTCATTATTGTAGAAATATATGAAGCATAGTTCAAACAGAAGTCACTTTCAAACCAAACAGCTTTCTACTGGTTAACGTGAAAATCTGCATTGTGAAATCTGTGTGGTGAAAGCTTTTGCCCTTACGTGATCTCATGGATTTTTATTGAAATGACTAGATTTTGTCTGTGAAAATTTGCTGAACAATGATAAATATGACTGCACCTTAACACAATAGAAGACAGTGTTTTTTGTCCATACAGTCTATACAATGAAAGTCAGTGGGGATGAAATACAGTTTTGGACCCTTTTGACTTTGATATGGACAAAGAGGTTGAAACTTCACTGAACAACAGTAAAAGTCAACACACCTTAACAAAATACAAGACATTTTAAAAATGTCTAAGAGTTTTTTTGTCTATATACACTAGTCTACACAATAAAAGTCAAAGGGGATGACATATTGTTTTGGACCCCACTGACTTTGATTAAATGGCAAAAACAGTTGAAAAGTCATTGACAACACAGTAAATGTGACCACACCTTAACACAAAAGTGAGTGTTTTTGTCTATACAATGAAAGTGATTGGCAGAATCCAGAAGAAAGTCAATCATACAAGTTTGGAATGTTTTAGAGTGCATAAATGTTGACAGAATTTTCATTTTGGGGTGAACTGTTTCTTTAAATTAAGTTGCCGTCTGTGGCTAGGGAAAGACACTGATAAGGCTGGCTATGTGCCTTTCCTATACCTCATGCATATTTTACACTCTACTGTTCACTATTTAGAAAGAAACTTGGAACTGTAATTTTTCCAACTGCATTTTAACATCTGTTTTATATACTTCTACAAGACAATGAACCAAAAAAAACTCTTTGATATAAAAAGTGCCTCATGAACTGCTTTATTTGTCTTTCAACTGTTGACATTGTTATTTGCAATGATCCAAGCAAGAGAAGTCTATAACCTTGGTGCAAAAGGACCAAGATGAGGAAAAAATAGGATAAAAATCACATCCAAGAAATTGTTGCCCTGCTAGCAATCCTTCCAAACATATTTACCAGCACTTAGCAGGAATTCTGCCAGGCCAGTGCCCGGAATGTCACAGTCGGTACTTTTTTCACTGATGCCCCATGAAAACATCTGTTTGGATCGCCCTCACTGACTTCCTCAGACTGTGCTGCTTGCTTCCATGGTGATCGAACCCCTCCAATCCTACTTACTGTCCTCCGGGTCTCTGCCACTAGTTTGATAGCCACAGGCTCTTTGCGCCTGTTGTCTTCCTGTCTAAGTGTTATGGTGTCGCTCTGACATCACCGTACAGCGATTCATCAGAGCTGTGGCTTTGCACTAGGGCAGCCGATTCCAGTGATTCTGTATTGGCCAGCCAAGTCATTACAATGTTCATTTTGACCCATGTTTTCTATCAATCTCCCTGAGAGTGGAGCTAATGAGACCTCTTTGTCAGTTATCAAAAGAGAATTTAAAAGAATATCTTATCCATTATTGATTATATTGTATAAACTTATATTGTATAAACTATAACAAACTCAAATGGAGACTTTCGACATTAAAGTTGTTTGTGATAAATGCTCTTTGTTTTTTCCCTCCCTAGGTTCACATTTTATTATGAGTTAGGCCTATTACACACTGCAAGCCTAAAAAAAAAAAACTTTGCTACGTGTACTGCGTTAGACTAACCGGGACTTGTCACAACATTTACATATTGTTGCTATTTTGTTGGTTTAATTGCTTCTATTGCCCCCATTTGTAAGTCGCTTTGGATAAAAGCATCTGCTACATAATTAAATGTAAGCATATTTTATGCAATTTATGGATTTATATGAGTTTTATTTTATTTTTTTATTAATATAATAAACATTGGTTACACTTTATTTCGATAGTCCAGTGAGATGGCAGCCCTTTAAAATGGCCTCCGAAGCATACAAAGAACAACTCTGAGAGCCGAAATGGGCCAGAGCATTCAACATACACTCTTAGGGCCCGAACTGAGCAGAGTTGATTAGGACCCTGCTCACCTTCTGAATCGGGGAGCACTAGAAGGGTGATGACTTGTGCTCTGAATGGAGTGGAGAGCACTTTTGGCACATAGCCGTGCCTTGGCTTGAGGACGACTCTACAGTCGTTAGGCCCAAACTCAAGACATGAAGCATTGACTTACAGTGTTTGCAGGTCACCCACTCACCAGTCAGAAAAGACTGACCATTTAAGGGCATAGAGACGTCTTGTAGACGGAGCTCTAGCCTCTAAAATGATATTAGTTACACTTGTGGGGAGCTGCAAAGACTCCCTTCGAGGGGTCAAACATGAAGACTCCACAGCTCTGGCTGGGGATGCCAAATCATGCCCCTCGCTTGCGAGAAGAAGTCCTTCATCTATGGTATCGGCCAGGGGGCTGCCGATAACAGATGAATCAACTCGGGGAACCACGTCTGATTCCTCCAGAGTGGGGCCACCAGGAGGGCTGAACATCTGACTTCCCTGACCCATCTGATGACCTGAGAAAGCAGGGCAACTGGGGGAAAGGCCTACAGGTGAGCGCTGGGCCAGGGCATCTCTCTGCTTCAAAAAATATATTTGGCAATGAAAGTTGTCTTCTGAGGCGAAAAGGACCACCTCTGCCCTTCCGAAGACAGACCAGATCGTTTGAACCATTTGAGGATGTAGTCTCCACTCTCCTGGAGCTTTATATTGCCCGTGGACAGCATGTCTGCTCCCTGGTTCAGTCTGCCCGGCACATAAACTGCTCTCATCAAGAGGAGTTTGCCCTGTGCCCATAAAAGGAGGTGTTGAGCCAACCTGTAGAGGGAACGTGACCTGAGACCACCTTGGTGATTTATAAAGGCTACCACCGTAATGTGGTCACGACAGATGCCTCCAACTTGGGTTGGGGAGCTCTGTAAGAGGGCAGACCAGTGTTCGGCTCCTAGTCAAACCTGGAGCAATGCTTACACATCAACTGCCTCGAGATGATGGCAGTTTTTCTAGCCCTAAAAACCTTCCTGTCGGCCTTAAAGGGGCACCACGTCCCGGTCCATTCAGAAAACCTTCCTTCTTTAGGTCAGTCCCAATGGGACACCTGATTGAAACAGGTGAGGAGATTTCCAAGAGGTCACAGCTCTGATACAGCGGTGGGTTACCCTGAGATGAAAATGTCCCAGGCGCCAAGCGTGGGATGAGACATGGGCTTTGAGCCAATACTGGAAGGGCAGCATGTGAAGCAGGCCCAGAGGAATCACAGAGAAATCAGACGACACAAGGCCGAGCATCCTCTGGAAAGCCCTGAGGGCATGTGAAGTCCCCAGTCTGAATGACACCACTAGCCACTGAACTATCAGGGAGTGTTCCGGCGTAATCCATGCCCGCATCTGGGCATAATTGATAATTGTCCCCAGAAAAACTACCCGCTGGCTGGGAGACAAAGAGTTCTTGGCTGCCGCTCCAGGTGGCTGAGCAGCAGTGGCCAGTGAGCGATGAGTTCCCATTCTGATCTGGCTAAAACCAGCCAATTGTTGAGGTAATGCAAGATGCAGATTCCCATATGTCTCAGAGGGGAGAGAGCTGTGTCCATGCACTTCCCTGATCTCGGTTAGATTCAGTCAAAGGTGGCACTCCAGCACCACCAAGTTGGTCATGGCTTTGTCGATCGTCTGCGCAGTGGCCTTAGTAGCATGCAGAGCAAAGTCAGTTGCTCTGCGCTCGTCCATGATGTGGAGAAGCTTGGCCTGGAACACTTGGAGCACTGCCATTATGTGAAGCGCTGAGCCAGCCTGGCCAGCCGCTGAATAAGCCCTGTTAACTAGGGCTGAGGTAGTCCTGCAGGAATTTAATGGATGCGCTGGATGGGCTTTTAACCCCAGGGCCGATGGAGGGCACAGATGAGCTTTGATCGCTTCTTCCAGAGGGGGGAGCTTGCTATAATCTCATTCTTCAGCGCCGTCAACAATGGTGAGAGCAGCAGAAGTGGAGGGATTACCACGCGACAATTAGGGGGCGCGCCATGTCCTGGTGAGTTCCTCGTGAACTGCCGGAAGGTACGGGGCAGTCCGCTCGCAGGAGGATTATTGACGGTGCCCTTTCAGGAACCACTCGTCAAGGAGGCCGTAGGCAGGCTCTTCCGGAGCCTACCAAGCCAGGTCGAGATCCTCCACAGCTCACTTTCCATGTGGGGCCATGTTGTCTGCGTCGGAGGAAGGGTGTCGGGGTCTTCGCCAGAACATGCCCACTCTTCCGCATCTGAAGCCATCAACAACATAGAGTCATCTACGACAGCTTCCTCCTCAGATCCACCGAATGAAATCAAGCTGCTCACAGCTGAGGAGGGGCACTGATCATCATGTGTGAAGAACACGGTCGAATGACGTTGAGGGAGAGTGCAGCATGCAGAACCTAAGCCGGTGTGATTTCATTTGAGCCCGGTGTTTGAGCCCCATTGTTTCTTCCTCCTAAGGAAGGGGAGGAGGTCCGAGGAGGACCGCCTTCATGGAAAAAGGCGATCCGTGAGTGGAGAAGGGAGAGACTCAGTACTCGCAGTGAGAACATTCCACCTCGGTGAGTGCATCCTCTGCATGGGTGCTGCCCAGACAGGCGACGCACGGTCCCCATCTGCATCGTGGGGTTTCCTGTCGCGACATTTGTAATAATGTTGCAGTGGAAATTTGCTCAGAAAATATGCTCTTTTAAATGCTGGATGGCCGCAGGGGAAGCCGTTGAGCTTCTTCTGCTGCCGGTGGCTTCTTCTCACGGCAGTGAGCAGGAGGCTGAGCTTCTTTCTTCTCCTCTCTTTGGCTTCTTGCTTGAAGAGTCAGCAGGGAGATGCTATTTGTTGATGGAGGATATTATGACGAAATGGCACTCAGAGCCGACTTATCAAAGTAAACAGGGCTTTCTCTATAGAGTGTTAATGCTACGGGACCGTTCGAAAGGAAACTATTACAAACATGATTTTCATGAAATCTAATTTACATGTGGAACCCAAACCTCAAAGTAATGATAAACTGCAACATCAGTATTCAGTCAGATTTAAATAAGGACTGCCTTTTAATGTGTGCTTAAATAAGCTTAAATCAAGTCCAACAGACACATTTTACATACATAAGCAAGTATTTTGCTTTATAATTTCAGGTTTTGTGTTGATAAACATGTTTAAAACTCATTTTCTCTGTTCAACGCGCTACATATAGCAAAAATAGGCTCAGTGCTGAAACTCTAACTGTGCTTCTTAAGTAGGCAGTGTGAATGCCGTAACCTGTTAATATGGGTGCTGAAATACATGTGTTGCTTACATGTGTGGTGTGAAACAGGTTTACAAACTATTTTGTTCTTACTCATTGTCAATTTTAACCTTCACAAATGCTGGACTCACCAATATAAGTTAATAGAAGAAATACATGGCCTCATTTATAACCTGCATGAAGAGACAAAACAAGGAAATTACTTTTTTCTTCAGGCTACATCTGAATTTTTCTTCTTGTCGTCCATAATCAAGTGTTTGATCTCAGAAGACGCATCTTTTATAAAAACATTTCCACTTTTCAATTCCTTCCCTTTTCATCATCAGATACTATTTTTGTGCTCTCACAATCCAAAGAGGACATCTTACTCTTCAAAGTATTGAGAAAGATGACTTACCTTCAGTTTTAAAACATGATAATGCACATAGAAATGTCAAGTAGATTCTAAATGTCAAGTTCTAAGTCATATTGTAATGAGCCAGATAACACTGAACTTTAATTGTGCTGTAAAGTCACGCCCTTAATACAATAAAACAAGGATGATTTAAACTTTTGACAGGTCTTGCTCCAGAAAGGTTATGAGTAATTGTCTCTTATCAACATCTTGTTGAATTGTATTTCTGCTAAGGTATTGATTATTGCACTTTTCGATATTACGGAAATTATTTGTTTTATTTACTGAAAAACAAACATGGTTTAAAATTTTATTGTTTTACTTTATTTTTGTGCAGTAAACACAAGCTTGCAGAAAGTTTATTGCCCTATGAGTGTCTTTTGAGCATCAACAGTAGCAGCAGAGCAGTGTAAAAAAAAAAAAGCGGTGCTGAATTTCCAACCAGACACTTGACAGTGTCCTTGCCTTGCCTGCCAAATGATTTATCCTTCATAAAACTCATAGATGCAGTCACCTTAGACTTCAAAGGGTTGCACTTTTTTTTTTTTTACTATATGCAGTTGGGGACCATTGTATAGACTCAAAAAGAAATCCCTTCTGTTCAATTTCATATCACACCAAAACCACATCAAACATGTAAACTCCAGCTGAGTCAGGCGCTACTTCAAAAAAGAATGCACAATCAAGCGCAACATCATGTCTGTTCTAAGATGAAATGCTTTCTGCAGGAGAAGCGCAGGCTGTGTGCAGTCTGAAAAGGTCTTTGCTGATTGCTGACTATAGACCAGAATACTGGAAAAGACATTCCACGCCTTTCTAACTAGAGGAATCGTTTCACACAGGTTACCCTGCAATGTCAACCCATGAATCACTTTAAAAATTAATACTTAAGAAATGTTCAAAACACATCTGTTTTACTGCGGTTAATAACTTATTTTTTTAAGTATAGGTTTTCAAAATTATGAGGTATAAACTTGCAGTTCTGGGGAAAAAAAAACACCAATTACTCTGCCCTCATTGGCTGAGGTGCCGCTCTCACCAAACCTACCCCCGCTATCACCCCAGTTCAAAGCGCTCTGTTCTGCTAAAGATCCATTGATTCCGCGAATCCGCTCCATGTTTCCCGCCCGCTCCACAACATCACTAACAATCTGTGTGCCCCATAGACTGTAAAAAAAGATGGACGACGTGTCTCCACTTCCTTTCACTATAGAAAAGTGAAGCCAAAGCATCTCAGTATGGCCGCTGCCATCTTGAGTAAATGACGTCATTTGGAGCCAGAGTTTGCGCAGTAGAGATTTGTTTGGAGCCAGAGTCTGCACAGTAGTGTCGTGAGGTGGAGCCGCGGTATCAAAATCCCGCCCAAACTCCCTGACACACGCCATTTTTATAGCATCAAATTACTAGCTAAAATCAAACTTATCACAAAAACGAACAATTGAACATATCAGCGTGATAACAACTACCTTAAATGACCAAAACCATATTTCAGAAAATTGTATTGGAAGTGCAATTTTTTTTTTTTTTTTTTGACTCAAGTCCCATTCGTTTACATGGAGAGGGTGGGGTTTATGACCTGTACTGCAGCCAGCCACCAGGGGGTGATCAAAGAGCCTGCAGCTTCATTTTTCAGGACGTGTGAGGCACACCCGGTGTGCCCGCTGTGTTCACGAAGGTCGTTGGATTAACAGGTAGATGCATTGCAATCCACATTACTATGAGCGGTTGATCCGCTGAATTAGTCATTTGGAAGTTTGTTTTTGTATTTCTGTCGGTAATGATTTGCTCTCGGTCTTCTAAAAGTCCTAACAACTTGTCCAGAATATCCACGTTCTTAGAATGTCTAATCAAATTATTGTAGGCTACCCGATCAGATCTAATACAACACAAAATTTGCTGATGTTGGCACACTTTGTAGAAAAAACAAACAAACAAACAAAATGCCTTCATAAAAAAGGAGAAAGAGACTGAGAGAGAAAGAGTGAAGGGAAGCGGCTAAAGGCAGTTCAACAATGCAAACAAATTCAAAGCGCCAGCAAGCCAGCAGGCAAATCATCATATAGAATATTTAGCAGTTTGTCACACTTTAATTCTTGCTATTAAAGGCAGAGTAAGCGATTTCTGGTAGCCAATGTTGATATTTGAAATCACCAAAACAAACACGCCCCTACCCCAAAAGGGTCTTGCCCCTATTTTGATAGCTCCACCCCACATATACGTACGCAACCCAGGCAACGATTAGTTCTGGGAAACAAAGCAAAACCAATGTTACACCGTGTCTACAGACGTGAGCGGCGCGGCGCAACAAATCCCCGACAGAAAACTGCTGCCGGGTTCTATTTATGACGTGCTGACACAAATTTCAAATGGTTTTCAACGGTCGTTTGATCGCGTCCAGTGTAGGCAGACTTTAGCTGTTGTAGACACGGTGTTACTCACCTATTGAGAAGAAACAAAGCAACCTCGGCGTCCGATCGCAGGCCTCCACTCCTTGAGTTCTCTCCAGCGCTGGAAAGCTGATCCGACATTTACACGGGTCCTACTTCTTGCCTTATCGTTCCGCAGACGTTTTCCTCTTTGTTTTTTTATCCGCCATCTCTATCTTTCTGTCGCTCAGCTCGGCTAATGTCTGTCCCATGCACTGAAAGCTCTCTCCTCCACATCACGAGTAGACACGCCCCTTATTGCTGATTGGCTACAAGTTTGTTTTGCTATTCGGCCCGAATCAGTTTTCTAAAGTGTTTTTGAAAAATCACATACCCTGCCTTTAAGTATATTTCCCATTATAATCACTTGTCTTAGTTCATACTAGTAATCTAACACATTTATAATATTTTATTAAAACCATATTAATAGGCTTATAATAGTTAAAAAGTTAATATAAATGTTCTAAATGAGCTGTTTATTAGTATATATAGATTTATGCTGTATAATATTAAATTAAATGTCTAATACTTATACTTCAATTGAAGATGAGGCAGAAGCAGGCTCAGAGAGCGAGGAAGAGCCCACTCTATCAAAAAGTCTGAAATTATTACAGTGTTGTCTTCTCTTTTAATATCTACACTACCAGTCAAAAGTTTTTGAACAGTAAGATTTTTAAAGCTTTTTTTAAAGTATCTTCTGCTCACCAAGCCTGCATTTATTTGATCCAAAGTACAGCAAAAACAGTAAAACTCTGAAATATGTTTTACTATTTAATTCTATCTAATATTCTATTTGAATATATTTTAAAATGTAATTTATTCCCGTGATTTCAAAGCTGAATTTTCAGCATCATTAGTCCAGTCTTCAGTGTCACATGATCCTTCAGAAATCATTCTAATATTCTGATTTGCTGCTCAAAAACATTTATTATTAGTGTGTTGAAAACAGCTGAGTATTTTTTTTTTTCAGGTTTCTTTGATGAATAGAAAGTTCAGAAGAACAGCATTTATCTGAAATCGAAATCTTTAGTAGCATTATACATGTCTTTATCATCACTTTTGATCAATTTAAAGCATCCTTGCTAAATAAAAGTATTAATTTATATAATGTATTTTCTTATAGGTTGAATTTTTATAGTGTATAAATTCTGATCTTTGGATATTTTTATTCACCAAAGAATCCTGAAAAAAAATCTACTCAATGTTTTACATATTGATAAATATTTTAAATCTATTTTAAACATTTAAAAAATGTTAATTAGTGCCCCCTTTTATTTTGGTTTGGGCCACTGCCCCTCAAAATGTCTGTGCACGGCCCTGGATCCAAGTGTAGCTGTTCTTCAGTGAACAGCTCACTGATTCAGTGATCTATTCTCTAGGTTAGTTCCCTGAATTGGTCATATATGACTAAAATGAGTAAAGAACTAGGAGTGATATGATCTCCAGAGTTCGAGTGCACAGAGAATTTAAATGACGCCTTGAAAAGTAAGTTAAGCATTCTGAACTTTAGTATTTTCAAGAACTTCTCAAGTGACTTAACTTGGTTGCACACACACTTGTATTATCAGTAACTTCAAATGATATTGAAAGTTGAAATCATTAGATAGTGTATGACAATTTTTTTATAAAATAAAACATTTGGTTATTCATTAATCATGCATATTTAATGTCTGCATCCACTAATGGTTCTTACTGACTAGTGCTAAATTTGACTCTGTTAAATTACCCCTTTTTGTCTTCCATGTGAGAACGACCATTATTTAGGTTTTTATCATCATGAGGGTGTAAAAATAATGACAAAATCTTCATTTTTGTATGAACTATTCCTTTAAGCAATATATAGGTCATGGTTAATAAAAATGAGAGACATTTGTCTTGCATCACGTGGGTGTTTCGGAGGCTATATTTTCCTTCCCTCCACCATATCAAGGCCCCAATTCCCTTTTCAGCACTACAAATGCATTGTTTTCTGCAAGCCCTATGAATTCTAAGGAAACGATTCAGTCTCTGCTGAATCACACTCACATTCATTGCTCTAAATATGTCACTAAAAAGTTTCTTCCCCAACCATTCGGGATTCAGAGGTAAGCCTCTCTTCTTGTCGCACTCTTCTCTCAGAGAAAAAGGCGGTCTGGAAGTGTTCTCAATATACCGACACATCTTGAGTCTGCATGAGGAGAGGACTGTTTTAAATATGGTGATAAATGGATTTTTGTACTATCTAAGGAGCGACTATCAACCACAGCACTGCTCTGAATATACAGCAACAGTTTGACATGCATATCCAAAGTCTGGATTTTTGAGTAACTTTGATGCTATAAACGATTGGAGATGACACCATCTTTTGTGTGAATGCACATTCTGCAGATTATAACACATTAAATGTTGACAACTGTGGGTTGGGTAGAAGGGTGTTGATTGAGCACAATTCACATCACTGCCACCTTCATCCAAATATCCATATGAGGATATCTGTTAATGGCACCTCATGTGGAACATCAAAATCATCATCATGTTCTTAACAAGTGAGCAAAATTTACTTTGAAATTCACCAATTTAATTGGCAAGACTGATGATGTCACATTGAGCTGCCACCTCAGATCATCAGAAAAATTATTTATTGAAGTAATTACCTACCAGGAATGGGTGTTGGGATTCCAGAGGAAGTTTTAGTTCTATTTAGGACTAAAGAACCCTTTTATGCTGATTTTTTTTTTCCTGCCTTTAACTGCCAGAACCACCTCATTATTGATTTTCTGGAGCTCAACCATCCAACTACACAGACTGTCAACACACTCTCAACAGGTAAATTATGTTTCTTAAATGTTTCTTAAAATGTCTGTAAATTTTAACTTTCAAATTGTAACTGGTGTCCTACACCAATCATCAATTTTCTCTTTGTATTTATTTATTTATTTACAAATTGTAAGTGTGCCCTATGACATACTTTATTTAAAATTCATTTATTTCATACTAAGTATACTTCAAATCCATGAACATATTTATTGACATACCACTTAAGACTTACTGATATCAAATTATAATTAAACTTTATTTGGAGTATTTCTTTACTGCACAATGCAAAGTTCTTAATATTTTGCCTAAAATGTCATAATATCACTATTAATGAGGATTGTATAATCTCTGTATAATATCAGTCTTTAAATGCAAGATATTTAAAGTGTACCTTAAGTATAATTGCAATAGTTCCACTTTAGCACAATCAAACATTGCACAAATTCTTAGTCTGCATTTAGCAGACTTTAAGTAAAACAGTTTAGAATACAAGTACAATTGCAGGGTATTTTTATTAAGCACATAAATATGCATTTTAACATATATATATATATTATTTTTTTTTTTTTACTAAGGTGAGCAGCTCTGTTCAGCTCGGTTCTTGCCTCTTCTCCACTAAGTAACAGAGACATTGGGTTTATGATTTATATTGTTAGAGTTTTAAAGTATAATTTGGGTTTCATGACATTAAATTTTGACAACTGTGGGTTGGGTGGAAGGGTGTTGATAAAACCCCAATAGAGACTACAAGATATAAGACCAAGAGTGGTAAAAAAAAAAAGGCAATATGTTTAAAAAATAATATTTATGAAAACTGAAGTTGGTTCGCTCATAGTTGATATTTCATACTTCTTTGATTTGTAATATTTTCTACCAAAACTGTGAAGGATTTTCCTTTTGGCAGATATTCCATCTGGATTTAATTAAAAAAATGATTGTCAAAAAAAACAACAACAAAAAACTGTTGACAAACAAACAAGATTGTTTGACACTCAAACAAGCTCAGGTGTCTCATTAATGGGAGAAGAGGAGACAATATGTTGATGAGTCCATATTTCAACCAAAGTATTGATTTTTACTTTAAAAGTGAATAATTGCAATAGTATAGCCTTTTTAATAATAACGCTTTCCCATTCCCATTATAATGTGAGAAAACATTTTTGGTTGTGTTAATGAACTGGTAAGAGCCACACGAATGGGCCTTTGTGGGGTACATAAAACAAAAAGGTTGAAAAACACTGCTTTATTACAGTCAGACCTTAGCATTCCCTCACAGCTATATTACTGTATTAAATCACTGTAACCATACTGCAAGATAAATTGCCTCAGTAGCAGTAACAATGCATGTCTGCTTCATTGTTTCAGAACAAGAGTCATTCTTAACCTGACAAAATGGATTGCTTGTTAGCGTTGAAAAGCACACCATGTTTTATTTTTTTATTTATTTTTTTATTTGTATTTTTACCTTTATTCAGTGATCCTTTTTTGTTAGGAAGTGAAAAGCTTTTTGTCTCCTGCTGGGTGAGTTTTATTTTGCTTTAAAAAGAACCAATCGGAGAGAGCAGATAGGCGGCTTTATTTTGAAGCCTCTTTGTTCTTTACTGAAATTAATATCGATTCTTATATCATAGCGCAACAGTTTCATTTAAGTGATGGAAGCGTAATACTCCATCTCCACCTAGTTGCTGCCAAGGACTAATGTTATTCATACTCTCTTACCCCCAGTTAGGATATTGACAATAAAAATGAATTTATCAGTAATTGGATGGGCACAGTCTTGTCTTCATGCATTTACTGGAGAAATACACAGCTGCATCACACTACAATTATTTCAGGTCATTGTAAAAAGACATAGACAAGTGAATAGCAGCTCCAAGAAGCATGGTTACAGTGAATAGTATGAGAACCATTTGTATTTAGCTATTTTCACATGTATTGGTCATAAAACTGGATCATAGTCAATAATACACAAGCACAGTCAACTTAAATAACAAACAAATAGAAAAATATTTTTAATGCCTTTATCGAACACACACAGTGTAAAAATGTGAGTAAATCCCTAGGCTATTGACTTCTCCAACAGCTAACTAGAGTCAGAATTTGGCTAACCTTGAGTCCAATCAATAAGATTGGATTTTTTGTTTCCTTGGCTAGAACAAAAGAGAGTTCCAATCACTTATTAGTATCTCTAAAAGGCTTGATGTTCTTCAGTGCACTGTAAGACAAATCATCTATAAATGAGCAAAGTTCAATACTGCTGCCAGTTTATGTTCTGCCAAGATGACTGCAAGATTACAGTGCAGAGTCACTTAGATTGTCAGTTAATAACTGAAAATCCCTGGCACATGCTAACATCTCTGTTGACACTATAGTGTTAAAAGAACAAAATCACTGAGGAAATCACTGCTGCAGTGCACAGACACGTACATTTTGGATTGTTTCACAACGGTACTGTGAAATTTTATCTGGACAGATGAAAAGTTGAGCTGTTTGGGAAAAGACACAAAATGTTATGCATTGGCTCAGTTTTGTTGCCTCAGGGTCTGGACAGCTGGACAACAACAACAAAATCCCAAGTTTATTGGGACATTTTGGCGGAGAATGTAAGGCCATTTGTCCGTCAATTTAAGCTCAACTTTAGTTGAGGTGATGCAACAGGACAACAACTTAAATAATGCAGTAAATCAACAACAGAACATCTTCAGTAGATGAAAATGCACCTTCTGGAGACCTCAAGAGAGCGATACACACCTGACAAGCCAAGAATACTGCTGAAATGTGACAGTTTTGTGAAGAAGAATGGTGCCAAATTCCTCCTGACTGTTGAGCAGTTCTGATCCGCAATTATAGGAAACATTCAGTGGAGGACATTGCTGCCAAAACAAGAGACAACCAGTCAATTCCAAGGGTTCATGTATTTTTTCCACAGTGTACTGTGAATGCTGACGTTGTATTCAATAAAAACATGAAAAAGTATCATTGTGTGTCTAATTATTTTTAACATGAGAGCGGCTGCTGCCTACTCAACTTGAATGTGCAAGGAAGTTAGCCACTTCCAGTTATTTTTGGCTGAACAAAAAAACAGTCCATTATGCTGCTTGATGTCGCAAACTGGTATTTGTAATAATAATAATATTATAATTGTCATCATAAACACACTCGTTTGTAGTGCAAATTGTTTTACCATTTACTGCACTTGCTTGTTCATCTAGTTATCGATCTGTAGCGGCTGATAAATCAAAAGTTCTGCATTCACAGAAAATAGCTTGCGTTGTTGCATGTTGAAAAATAGCATGGATAAGTGTAATCAAATTTCATAACTTTGCAGAAATCCAAGTAAATCCAAAGGCTTCACCTACTTTTTGCAACTTTATACAGTATTTGCAATGATTACATGTCTAGTGCTAAGTACATTCAAAGCAAGTGTTATTGAGATTATTTTAACCTTCATTGTAAACCACAAACCTACAGATTAAAACAATGTGATGTGTTTTCCCCCAGAGGGCATCAACACACCTAAAAAATAAAAAGCATGATCAAACAGCAAAAGCACTCCATTCACTACTATTCAGCATTTTATATAATGTTAGAAGGGAAAAATGGACCAGTGGTCTCATCACCATCACAAAATCAGGCTGTTTTACTTTAATAGAGAAAAAAGTGTTTTGGGAAGCTGGTCACAGCATAAAATTATTCTATGCAAAGGAATAGTTCAACCAAAAATGAAAATTTTGTCATTGTTTACTCAGCCTCATTCTATAATGTTTGATTGATCTACTGTGGAACACAAAATAAAATATTTTGATTTATAAAATGAAAGTCAATGATTACCAAATGTTTTGGACCCCACTGACTTTCATTGTATGAACAAAAACATCTGAAACAGTCTGGAATAGCAAATGATGACAGAATTTTCATTTTTGGGCAAACAATCCCCTTAAGCAATATGGTGAGGAAGGAAATAAAATGTATCTGCAAACGTAAACATCAAATTAATTTCTTTCAGGTAGAGCACACTCCAGATTGGGCCACAAATCCCTCCAATTTTACCATATGCACACAACCTCACACTATACAGTGCAGAGTAGGTTATTAGAGATTAGACTGGTCATGCACGAGTAATTCCAACCCTTGTCCTTAAAGGCTGGAGGAACCTTCGCTATTCTTTGCTCTTTTTATATATTCAGAATATGTCAGCATGTTTGCTGCAAGCATGCAAACGCAGAGCATCATGAAAACAATATTTCCGCTGCAGAAAATACTCATATTTTGCATTTGATTATGAGACGACATTAGCATATTGAAGAGGCTAGCACATTTCTGCTTGCACATGAGAAGACAAATATATTGCTTAATAATACTAAAGCTCAGAGTCCTCCGTCCACTTCCCCTGGGAGTCCTTTTCATTTCTCTGCAAGCTTTTTAATCATCTCTTGTCCCCTAAAAATCTCAGTGGTGCTATTCCTCATCTCTACCAGAGCCCACCGAACCAGCAACCCTCCTTGCTCACTAGATTGATGGGCCATTCAGAAACCAAGCCCCCCAAAGCCATGGTGACCATGACATCAGTAACAGTAGATGACAAAGTGGTCTTAGTTTGAAAGGTTGAGGTCAAGGTTCTCATTTCGCTTCAGTGGTAGAAAAGTCTGTGATTGTCATGGTCAGTATTCTCTAGGTCTGATAAAAATGGATAATGGCAGTCGTAAATAGACATGCCGTTATACATCAATCTCAGTGATTTAACGTTTCATGTCAATCATAGTGTCTCGGGCATCTGCATCCAAGCTCTCACTTCACACAAGAAAAAATATATATATTTGATCAGTATTTAGGGTTTTTTTGTACTTCTTCAAATATCAGTATTCACTTGATTTTTAGTTGCTGTCATAACAGTCATTTTCAGGCACCTGGACTATTTTAGAAGATATAACAAGGAGCTCCGTCACTGCTAAGGGTCTTATATACCTTTGAGGGAGACTTAGTTGAGTCAACAAACCAATTAAAATCTTCTTGTCGTGGTAGTTTGACAGGATTCTTATCTGCCACTCTGCTTCCTCACACAATGATGTCCTTTGAAAGAATGTCTTACACCACTGACTTACACCAGTTAATGTCAATCTGTCTCATGTCTGACGTGTGTGAGCTGTAAACTGGTTGTCTCCTCCACTTCCCCACTGTGTGTGTGGCCCATTTCTTACTGTCATCATTAGGCGGTTTCCTCTCAGAATACTGCCACTCACCTTGCTCTTAACCCTGTATCACCTTCCATTTTAGATTGCCATTAGCACTAGAGAAATGCACATTCATCTTCATTCGCACACCTCTAAAAAGCAGACTAATCACATTGTTGCAATTATGTGTGCCCCTTGCATAAATTCTGCCATTTAAAAGAAAGAACTAAGGAAATATGGTATAAATGACTAAACATTCACTGCCACACAGACAGAAATGCCCAAGATTCACTCCAAAGATGTTAGCGTTTAGGTACATATAAACAATTAAATAAATTATTTTTATTCATTGATTGATTTATTTACTTACTACTGTAGCATTTAGGGTCAGTAAGATCGATTGATTGATTGATTGATTGACTTAAGTATTATTTTATTCAGCAAGGATGCATAAATTGTTCTTTTGTACTTTATATTTATCAAAACATTCTGAAAAAAAAAAGGTATCACGGTTAGTTTCCACAAAAATATTAAGTAGCACAACCATTTAGGAAAATGATCATAAGAAATGTTTTTGAGCTGCAAATCAGCATATTAGAAAATTCAGCTTTACCATCACAGGAATAAATTAAATTTTAAATTATAGTTATTTTAGACTGCAATAACATTGATTTTACATTATTATTATTATTATTATTATTTTTTTTTTTTTATGATCAAATAAATGCAGCCTTGGAAGCAAAATAACATGTTTTTTTTCAAAAACAATACAAAAATCTCAAATCCCAAATTTTTTAACACTAGTATATAAACTACATAAATATATTATTTCTAATACAAGTTTGTAAAAATCCAGCAGATATCATCCATATTGCGCACATGAGCGGGTCTCCCTCCACACCGCTGCTCTGGAGCCTGAATTTGCTCATTCCCTCAGGCAGCCCCTGCAGACCAGCACATGCTGACTGCTATTGAATAGTACAGAGTACAGTTCTATTTACAATTTTTATCATCCAGCACGACATATTATGGTTCCTCCATCAGATACGCAACAATAGGATCTGATCAAATAGAACCATAGGATCCACCATATAATTACTTTGTAATTACAGTTTTTTACGATTGCTTAAGCACAATTTTTCTCCTCCTGCTTCAGGTCTTCCTCGGCCTCTGCCTCTTTCTCCTCCTCTGTGTACTCCTCCTCTCACCCTCACTCTTCTTCTGACTCCTTCCATTTTGGTTGAAGGCAGGTGAGCCTACCTGCTGCATTTTTATAGTGCTTAAACCTGATTGGTGTGTCTACAATTTAGCAATCATGTGTTTGTGCACCTGATGGCTGTGTTTAACAGATTGGCTCATAGGTGTGGTAATTTGACAGTTAGTGCTTTGGAATTGCAAGGAAGTGACATCATGATTTACTTCTGTGTCTGATGTATACAAGTGTGTTTAGTGTTTTGCAAATCACTGTGTGTAATGTTTTGCAAATAGTGTGAAGCTGACAATGTGCTTACAGTTGTGCAAATCTAGCCTTGTGTTTTGCTCCTTGAGTGTAAGGTTTTGCTAATTGTTGGAAAAGTTTAATTTTAGTGTGTAAGCAATCGTAAAAAACTGTAATAGGATCTATTTCTCCAGTAGGGTCTCTAGAGTTCAGTCTGCTGTTGACTGGCATTGTCTCATATTTTTCTTTCTCCAGGAGCCTTTAAAATTGCTTGTTACCAACCTCACACTTCCAGGTATTTCTGAAAAGCAAGGCATGTTGATTCTCTCTGCACACCTTCCGCTGAAAACACCATCTGGACTATCTGACAGCCCTCTCAGGCAGCCATTCTGTAAGGCTTCAGAATTACTGGAGCTAATTTATTTTGACCCCAAAGCTCTCACACAGGGGTTTCATGGTAAGGATACTGAAAAACAGGTGCACTGATGATGAGAGTCATGCTGCCCTTGCACACAGAATAATACAACATACACAATCACAATCAGCTCATCTAACCTCATTACAAGTGGGTGTCAAGACTTTTGCCTTCATATGCCCAAATCGGTTCAAAGGTTTATGTGAAAGCAAATATAATTACAGAATTCTAACAATTCTCAAGATGAAAGCCGTACTAAATACACAGTCTCTGATACGTGCCGTTTTGCTTCTGTGTAAATTAAATTTACAAATGTTTTTTTTTTTAATATTCACTATTTGTTCAAGCACCTTATTGTAATTCTTGTCTTGATGTCTGCACTTTATCTCTCTATGTTTTGTCAATTTAAATGTTGCACCACGGGACTTTAAAGGACTTGTATATGGCTGGTGTGACAATAAAGCTCTCTTGAATCTTGAAATGCAGCCTTAAACTTTGTCATTGTCATGACAGAGAATATATTATTTTTGTTATTTATTAATTTCATATTTTATTTATAACTTCATATTTTATATATTCATATTTTGAAACATTAATTTTACAGAATAATTTCTGCAATTGTAGTTCTAGACCTTCATGATCATTTAGGATAGATTAGACAGTCATGTTTGACATAATTCCCACTTTATTGCAAAAATAACACAATCTACTGCTAAAATTAAACTGTATTATTTGTCCAAAAAATGGTGACAATTTTCCTATCTTGCCGTTATATATATAATTATCTTGCCATTGTTGGCTATTTAAGCTAGGTAACTATGTAGCTATGTAAGATGCCTTTCATAAAAAACTAAAGCACAAAAGTTGTCAGCCTCAGAAACATCTAGCCAGCTTAACAAGCAAGTCCAAAGGAAATGGAATGCTAAATTATTGCACAGTAAGCTGTCTGACCCATTTCTAAAGCAATCGTTGTATGTGCTGAAGTGCCAGTCTGAAGTGCCGGTGTAATTGTGGCATTTGTTTATCAAATATAACAGGCAAAAGAGAAACCATAGCAAGGTCTTTGTTAGGCTGAGATAGCTGTTATTGCCCATGATAAATTTAGTGCAGTGTACTCAACTCTGGGGTTATTGAAGGATAGAGATTATGAATCAAGGTTAGTTTATAATTAGCGGTTTAGACTAAAATGTATTTTAAAGGGACATTTCATCCAGTTTCTGTCATTTACTCACCCTCATGTTGTTCCAAATCAGTACGATGTTCTTTCTTCCACAGTCAAAAGATATGTTAGGCAGGATGCAAGGTGCTCCTCTCCATACAATGAATGTGGACGGTATGCTGTAAAGCACAAAAAAAAAAGGCACCATAAAAGTAAACAAGTACAGTTGTTGACAATAATAGCAACAAAATTCATGTTTTAAATCTGTTAAGATTGAAGATAAAACTTTCAAATATTGCCTATTGTGTTTCATTCATATTTATTTCATAATATACACATTTATATCCAATAAAATATCCAATGAATTATTCTTGTTTAGTTTGATTGTCCAGGTAAGATCTCAAATAAATTACCTTAGGTTCCAAAACAAATCATGTGATCATACGTGATCGTACATGACACAATTACTTCCTCGACATGAGGGCCCAATCCTAAAGCAATTCAGCTTAAGAAATACAGTAAGTAATGGACTTCTTTGTTCAGTTCTTTGAAAGAACACTCAAATGTAAAAATAACTGTGCAATTTGTATCCTATAGAATATAAATTAACTTTACCTGTAATACAGAGTGATTCACAAGCTGTAGTCTATGTGCAATGTGAGAAACAATTTAGTGTGAATCAAACTGAATCATGAACAGTTTCAGACCTTTAGCCATTTTTGCACACCCATTTGACCGTTTTATCTGACATCACTAGTTTGGATTCTATACAGCTGATAGAAAACACATTACATGACTGCTGAAATGTAGTCAGAAAATGTATAATCAGAAAGAATCAGAATGATTATGTTCATTGACAGATAAGGAATGATCAGTAATATTTTCCCATCCATTATAGGAAATAAATGATGACAGAATTTTCATTTTGGGTACAACACCTATTAAGAGCGATGAAAGGATATGTATCAAAGCAAATGTAACCAATCTACTGCCAACCGTGATTCATAGATTTACTCTGATGTTTAAATAGAGCTGCAGATAGGAAGAAAGAGGGAGGGACATAAAGAGGAGAGAGAGAGAGAGATGAAGGAAGAAAGAGCCAAAACACTGAGTGGATCACAACACTAAAGAACAACTGGAGCATGGCAGAGTGCAGAAGGCTGTGCTCCCTTTCTGCCACTTTATTCCTTATCAGCCTCCTCATCATATTCTGCCACGGGTGGACACAGGTCTCCAGTGAGCTGTGAGCTTGATATACACAAGTTAGGACATAACCTTTCATGGCCAGAGTGACAGCAGAGAGAAAATTCCTCAAGTATCTGGGTCCCTGGAGCTAAACTCTCTGTTTTATCCTGTTATTCCCCTCCTCACAGCTGGAGGCACTGCGTTCAACATGAGCAGGTAAGAAATGCTTTAGGACTTCTGACTAAGCACAACACTGCAAATTATATGGCTAATATTTATCTTTTCAAAAACCCCTTTGGTATTATTTTAGAATTTAGTCACTGGAAGTATCTAGGGCTAAAAAAAAAAAAATCACAGCAAAGTTGTTTAATTATTTTCCTGTCATATCCATCCGGGACCCGAAGCTTTAAAGGGTCATATGATGCGATTTCAATTGACCGATGAGCTTTGTAAAAATCGACGCGTTTCAAAAAGGCGGGGCATAGAGGAGAAACAATAATGTACAGTATGTGGAAAATAATGTGTTTTTTTAACTTTAAACCGCATAAACACATTTCATTACACCAAATACACCAAATACTGTTCTTTTTAGCAGCATCATATGACCCCTTTAAGCCTGCTGGATTGCAGTAGAAATTGGAGCTCTGTGGTTGAAAGCAGGCAATTAAACATCTTGACTCAATATCACTGCTAACTATGAGTTAGGGATCAGATGTGGCGCTCAAGGTAATGTGGTCACACAAATATTGGTATAATAGTTGCTTTCAGAAGTTGATGCATGCGCCTAAACCTTGTTTTGAGGACATCATAGCAGTTTTAACCCTATGGTATTGTTCATTTGGGGGTAACACTTGTGTTGTTCACGGTCAAAAATGACCGAACACCTGAAATGTATCTTTTTTTTTTTCTTTCAGTAAAATAAATGTAATATATTTTTGTTCAATAATAGTTTTTATTTTGAGAGAATTTCTTGATACTAATTAGTATTTATGCAGTAATTACGATCAAATTTTCCCATTGAAAATAATAATAATAAAAAAATATATATATATTTCTATATTACTTTTCAATTATGGCAGACAATGCCTTTAAAATTCAATTTTGAAAGCAGATTAGTGCCATCTGGTGGGAGTAAAATAAGTAAAAACATATTGCCACTAGATTCCTATATTGCTCTATATAAAAGGCTTATAAATTCTCTAGTTGTTTTTAGACATAAATACTTATTTTTATTAAATTGTGGATTTCGATATATATTTAGACAACAAAGACAACTTTTTGTAAAGGTTTAGATTTTTTGATGATGTTGGTTTGAAATGTCAGTTTTTGCATTAATTTTGCTACAGTCAAACCTGAACACAGAGAAATACATTTTGTTACACATAACATCAAAATACAACAAAAGTGTAACAAAAATGATCAGGAATGGTTTATCAGAGGTTAATCAATCTGATTTCAACCTCTTATTTGAGTCCATTTTGCCATATTGTTACAGCCACATACGTTCATTTGTGTGTGTATAATAGTGATGTGTGTGTGTGTGTCTGTTTTGTACTTTTGATGTTTTACAGCATTTATTTCACACATTTTCAAAAACATGCTTTGTGTTACAGTCACACTAGTCACACTAGGGTGGAGAGTGTCTGTTTTGCACTCTTGATATCAGGGGCGCAGGAGACATTTTCAAAGTGGGGGGGAACAAACTGTAAGCAAAAGCCCAGATAGTAAGATCAGATTTCCAGATATCAGACCACCACTTCAGGCTCACCGTTGGACCACTATCATATATTAAACTTGCCTGACATTTAAAAGTACCCAGAGATGGCAAAGACTCTAATTTAACAACAGTTTGCGAATCATTCCAAGCCCAGGGGGCATAAAAGGAAAAAGCGTATTTTCCAAATTCTGAGCAGACTTTTAAAACTTTTAACCGAACGAACGATTGAGATCTAGTACAGTAACTATTTGTTTAAGGAATAAACAAAGCATACTGCTGCATGATAAACAGAATCCAATTTCCTTAATAAAAATAATGCATGCATATATACTAGGTCACCATAATCAATTACAGATAAAAAAAGTACTATCCACTAATTTCCTTCTAGCCTCATAAGGAAAGCAGTTTATTAAACTGTAAAATAACCCAAATTTTGGTTTAAGCTTTATCAGCAGATTATCAATGTGTACATTAAAAGCTAATTTTTCATCTAACCTTATCCATAAATATTTATATGACCCCACTCTTTCAATAGTTGTACCATCTAATGTTGAAATTACCATATCCATTGTCTTAGAATGAGTGTGACTAAAATTCATATATATATATTTTTTTTAATTTAAAACCAGTTTCAACTGTAACAGTGAATGTTGCATAATATTGAATGCATTCTGTAAGTTTAGTAGGGCTTAATTTAAATATGATGCAGCAGTATAGATGATTGTATCATCCGCATACAATTGTATATTGGCGGACTCCACTCCAAGGCCTATATCATTGATAAAAATAGAAAACAAGATGGGACCTAAAATAGATCCTTGAGGTACTCCTTTTTTTACTTGATTAAAAGGGGAACTGTAGTTTTCTAAACAGACACTTTGAGTGCGCTCAAAAAAAGTAGATTTCAAACCATTTTAGAGCAGCTTCACTAAAACCTAGTAACATGAGTTTCTGTAACAATAGATTGTGGTCAACAGAGTCAAACGCTTTCGAAAGGTCAATAAATAATGCTGCTCAGGACTTTTTGCTGTCTAAATATTTTATAATATCATTTGTAACTAACAGAGCTGCAGTTATGGTGCTATGACCTGCCCTAAAACCTGATTGATAATTATTAAGAATATTATTTTCAGTTAAAAAAAAATTATTTGATCATTTAACAATGATTCAAAAACTTTAGCTAAACCTGGTAATCTGGAGATAGGACGATAATTGTTAAGATCTGAAGGGTCTCCACCTTTTAACAATGGAATAACTATTGCCAATTTCCACATTCTTGGTATTGTATTAGAGATTAAGCTTAAGTTAAAAATAGAAGCAGTTGGCCCTGCCACAATACCGGCAGACATTTTTAAAAAGTAGGGCTCAATTTTATCGACTCAATTTTTATCAGCTGATTTTGTGTGTGTGTGTGTGTGTGTATGTGTGTGTGTGTGTGTGTGTGTGTCTAGCTTCACTAGAGCATTATAAACCTGGTGAGTAGTAATGGGAGAAAAATGAAACATTATTTCAGGGCGATAACTATCAGGATTTACAGATTTCATAGAAGAATAGATACCAGAAATACAATTCTCAGAATTTAAGCCAACAGAAAAATAATTGCTAAAAGTATCTGCAATATCTTCTCTATCCCCTTACTACCATTTGATTGACAATTAAATGATCTGGAACTTTTGATGATAAACTGGATGTCAACGTAGATTTAACTAGCTTCCAAAACTTTATAGGGTTATTAAGATTTTCATTTACCATAGAAAGATAGTATTCACGTTTTGAATTGTTTTATTACTTTAGTGCATTTATTTCGTAGTACTCTAAAGCAACTCCAATCTAGTGGATCGTTAGTTTTCTTCGTCTTGGTCCAGGCAACATTTCTCTGTCTGATAAGGGTAGAGACCGTATCACTAAACCAAGGGTTATCTTTACCACTTATCCTAACACGTTTATAAGGAGTATGCTTATCACATATAGTTAAAAAAAGTCTCCTTGAAATAACCCAAAGCTAAATTTACATCTGGTATATATGAAACAATGCCCAGATCACTATTATAAAGTTCATGTAGAAAAGCCTGTTCCTCAAAATGTTTAAAAACTCTTTTAAAAATAAAATGAAGAGGTAAACTCTTCAGGATCTTGCAGTTTCTCACACAAACAATTGCACAATGATCTCTAATGTCATTACAAAAGACACCAACTGCCGTAAACTTGTAAGAAGCATTAGTTAAAATTAAGTCCAGTAAAGTTGATCTGTTCAAGTCCTTTTGGTTAACTCAAGTTGCTGAATTTACCAGTTGTACCAGGCAAAAGAGAGTCGCAAATCTCTTTAAAAGGATCCAATGAAGATGATAGCCAGTCCCAATTCAAGTCACCTAGTATAATTAGTTCAGATCTATTCCACTCAAGAAATAAGTCTGCAAGTAAAGTACCTATTTCACTTGAAGGAGATAGCATGCAACCACAATGATGTCACAACAGTGAAAGTTTTAATTTTATTGCTAGTAGTTCAATTCCATTTGGCTTGCTTATTGGCTGTATGCAGGAGCAATTTAGATTGGTTTTCACATATATTGCAACTCCTCCTCCTTTCTTAGCACGATCAGATCTAAAGATATTATATGCATAAATATTAACCATATCGTGTGTGGTTGATGCTTTTAATCAGGTCTCAGTGAAGACCATTATTTCTGCATCAGTCAAATCAGCCCATATTCTTAAAGAGTCAATTATATTAATCAAATTACGCATATTGAGATGGGGAAAAAAAAAAAAAAAAAAAAATTATTTAACACCCCTACCCACCCCCACAAAAGCAGGATGTTAGTGATCTCACACAGTTCTGACAGTGTAAAAAAAAAAAAAAAACAGTAAACCTTTTGCAGATTTGCACTCATCATGTGTTTGAAGTTGAGTTAGCGCTGGTCCTGGATTAGGATGGACATTTCCCGATAGTAAAAGCAGAAGAAAAACTAACCATGTTCTCCTTGCCGTACTAACGGTAGAACCCTTCCGAACAATCGATGACGCATAAGGTGAAAGACTCCCGTTTCCCCACAACCACAGACAGCGCATACCTCGCGATTCCGCTCCGGAAGTGTCTTGCAGCTCAGGAGGAAGATCACTCCAAAGTAACCGGATCCCCTGTGTATGACTGTTGATAACCACCGACGCGGTCCCGGCATGCAGAGCGGGCCGCCGAGCCCATAACCAGAGCGCCGTTGACTCCAAATCGCCCCCGCCGCAGTCTCCGATGCAATTCTCCATGCCAGAAGACACACCTGCCTCCGGCGTCAAGATTAGGCCGCAGCACAGGTAAATCCATAGGATAAATAGTCGCATTATTTAAGAGAGAAAGAAAAACAAGAAAAATACTAAAAACAGTAATATACTAGACAAAATAAAAATAATAATATTGCATAAATGCTTATCTTGCACAAAATTAAAACAGATGGATGAACAGACCGAAAAACACACGTCTACAAACGAGCCACCATCTTATTTGATTTGATAGGAAACATTTTAATTGTTACTTATTATTTGCATCATTGTACCGATTGATAATTCATTGCACTGATTTTAAATTCAGTTGAGGTATCTGACATAAGACATAACATTGATCGTTTATATGCAGTGTGTCTTAAGAGCCATATTGGCTATATATGTTAGATAAATCGCTCAGAGGGGTTTGACCAATCAGTTAGACAGACAGACAGACCATTTATTTGTACAAATCATCCTAGCACCCCAATCCCAGCCATTTCTAATATACATTTGATTAATATTGCTAAATATTATTAAATTGTAACAAAATTAAAGATTCATCTTTGATTGTCAAAATAATTTCAGGTGCAGTTACCTGCAGCCAATTAGATTTCACATCGCATTTTCATCGGTCAGTCCTGGAAGTCTGATTGGGTGATAACTTTTGACAACGTTTAGTCCAGGTGCGAAAATAATTAAAGGCACAATATGTAAGTTTTCGCCGCTAGAGGGCGCGTATTCAAAACAAACAAAGAAACAAAGGCATAGTTTGATGACGTCGTGACTGAGTGGGGAATCATGGGAGTTGTCGTCTTCATCCCCACAGCCGATGCAATCTGACGGGACTCGGGCAGAAATCATGTTCATAGATGAGCTAATGTATTAAAGATTTATTAACATCATAGTATGAAGCAGAGTGAGGCTGAAAGCCGTCGAAGCGAAACGAGGCAGCTGAAGCAATTGCTAATGAGAGATGAGCATGACACACATGTCGTGCGTATGTGGAGTAAAGCAGCGCTGTTTTATCATACTAGATACATTTGGAAGTTCTGTTATAATGCTACTCTGTGCGGTCGTCACCGGTCTATTAAAAC
>NW_015646116.1:195702-202802 GCF_001515625.1 Sinocyclocheilus rhinocerous | reverse complement strand
ATTGGGTGATTTGGGTGATAACTTTTGACAACGTTTAGTCCAGGTGCGAAAATAATTAAAGGCACAATATCGCCGCTAGAGCCGCTAGAGGGCGCGTATTCAAAAGTGGGGTAAAGCAGCGGAGCTTTTATTATGCCACAGTCGACCGCTTCCGCTGCTTCCGGTCGTGCGTATGTGGGGTAAAGCAGCGGAGCTTTTATTATGCCACAGTCGACCGCTTCCGCTGCTTCCGGTCGTGCGTAACGGCTCGAAAGCAGTGGAGCTTTTATTATGCCACAGTCGACCGCTTCCGCTCCTTCCGGTCGTGCGTATGTGGGAAAAAAAGCAGTGCTGTTTTATCATACTACATTTGAAAGTCGTCATCGGTCTATTAATACGCACAACATATTAAAGCGTCTTTGGTGTTTCCATGTTTTGTACAAAACAAAACCGGAAATCGAGGGTGTATGACGTCATTGGCAGGCGACACAATGACACTATGGACACGGTCCGTGTCACTAGTTAAAATTGCTTATTTCTCTGGATTTAAACATTCTTCGAAACATTTGGGATAATGTAAGTACACAAGTCAGCAAAATATATAACACTGTTCTAGTGTTTTTGGATATTTTAATAAAAAAATCTTACATATTGTGCCTTTAATTTCTATCGCAAGAGCACAGAGAGATTTGCGAGTGCACAGGACGCAGTTTGAGCACGCACACTTTGAGCGAGAGGAGAGATTGGCCCTGTCCCAAATTGCACCCTAAACCCTCGCGGTCTTCCTCTGAGTCCGCACTTTCATGACGTAATGCCGCTTTGACTGTCGGGTAGATGTCTGCTGCAGAGCTTGCACCAGTGCGGGCTCGGCAAAAGTGCGGATTGAGGGCACATAACGGCCGCAAAGGGGGCGCTCGCGAGCACCCTTCTGAACGCTAAAATGACAAATGGGACACCCTACGGTCTCGTGGACTTAACGGACATGTGCACGCGGCGGCCATTGTAAGTCCGTAAGACCGCAAGTGCACATGAAGTGTTCCATTTGGGACGGTGCCATTCGCGATTGTCACGGACACGTTTTAAGTGTGCGCACACCCTCTGGGTGAGAGCAGCGTATGAGCGAGCCTTGGGTTTAGTGCGAGAGCACAGGAAATACGCGTTTGTATTTATATATTATACGTATATAGTTTTGTCTGCATCGTGAATGATTTGTAGATTATACACAGAAACAATTCTCTGTATTTTCGTATTTTTGCGTATTTCCCATTAATTCCCAATGGCAGTCTGTGAACAACACAAGTGTGACTATTTATTTTATTTTTTTTTTTTGAACGGCCGCAAAGGGGGCGCTCGCGAGCACCCTTCTGAACGCTAAAATGACAAATGGGACACCCTACGGTCTCGTGGACTTAACGGACATGTGCACGCGGCGGCCATTGTAAGTCCGTAAGACCGCAAGTGCACATGAAGTGTTCCATTTGGGACGGTGCCATTCGCGATTGTCACGGACACGTTTTAAGTGTGCGCACACCCTCTGGGTGAGAGCAGCGTATGAGCGAGCCTCGGGTTTAGTGCGAGAGCACAGGAAATACGCGTTTGTATTTATATATTATACGTATATAGTTTTGTCTGCATCGTGAATGATTTGTAGATTATACACAGAAACAATTCTCTGTATTTTCGTATTTTTGCGTATTTCCCATTAATTCCCAATGGCAGTCTGTGAACAACACAAGTGTGACTATTTATTTTATTATTTTTTTTTGTGTGTGTGTTTTTTGGTCAGATAGCGACTGCCATAAAAGTAATCGAGTTTCATATCATTCCAATGAGGTAGCAATTTTTTCCGGTCTAAAATGACCGAACAACACCAGATTATTAAATAGTTTCCTGACAACTTTTAAGAAGTTTCTGGTGCAACTTTTTTCTAGTGCAATTGTTGCTGCATCCAATTGTTGCATGCTGTTTGCCAGTATCCATTATTAGGTAAATTTCCCTTTGAGGCCATCTGTCAAGCGAACACTTTGTGTGCGTGCACACGCTTGAGTGTGTTCTTGAGTGTGTACATGCCACATGTGCACATGCATATCATGGCACATTAGTTGTGAGCATTCACGAAAACTCACAATACGATGCAAGCTGACTGCCAATATGGCTTCTGTTGCTCAGGTGTGAAGTGAATTTATGTTGATGATACGGGAGTTGGGTCTCCGCCAAGCAATATGGCATCGTGCAGCTGTGTTCAATTTGGAGGCAATGTCTTTGAAAGAGTAAGTACCCAAAGCAGCCCCCAGCTCAACTTCTGCCTCAGACGATACAATCTGCTGCCATCTTCATTCCATGGAGCACAGAGTTTGTGTCCAGCCATATTGCTCAATTTATCAGATAAACTACAGAAATAACAGTATATCAAAGATAGACTGAGACACTGGATTTGGTCAGATAAATTCTGGCACTTTGATATTTTGATTACTTTTCTTTAAAGGTACAATTTCTGTTTAATTAATTTAGACATTAATTGTTGATACATAAAAATGCATTCAAAACCACACACACACACACACACACACACATTATATTATTATATTATATTATTTTATGATAATATTTTTCCCCCAAATTCTTTGATGAATAGAAAATTAAAAAGAACAACATTTAATTTAATTCTTCACTGTCACTTTTGACCACTTCAATGCAACCTTGCAATAAAAGTGTTCATTTCTGAAAAAAATAAAATAAATAATTTCTAGATAGATAGGCGAGAGAGACTGTATGTCTTTGCAAGGTACAGATGCATAGTCATTTGTATGTGACTTTTTATGGAGAGTCAGGTTAAGTGCTACTTATTTATCAGTTCCATAAAAAGACCAATGATCTCATATCGCACATCATTCATTACCCTTGTTGTCTCATTACATTTGGAGGTTGTGCCACTGTGAGGCATTGTGCTGAGAGGAAATGGGAACATATTAAACGGGGTATTGTCAGCACACTCCATCTACTAAGTCTGAATGATATGAATAGTGTTTTGGGCATCCAAGTGAAGCATATTTTTAATAAGCAAACAATGCGGTTTTCTGTTTTCACCAAAACACTGTCTTGGAGCAGTGTGGCATGAAGTGCCTCTTTGTGCTAAATCAGTAGCACAAGAGTGAGGTGTCATGCACAAACATGCTCTGGAGAGAAATCTCAGCATCTCTGTGGTTGCCTAAAATATTGAAATATATATTCTGGTTGGAGGTTTCGGGAAAACAGATATGAAACTGCAGGTGAATAGATAATTCATGAGTTGGAATTTGAATTTAATTGACCACACCCACAGGAGTTGAAATGACAGGAATTCGAGTTCACTGAATTGTAATTCAGAGTTTAATGAATTCTGGGAAATTAAGTGTTCTTGTTAATTTAATAAATATGATAAAACATATAAACTAAATATAACATTTCAATACAGATGTAAGTGGCATTTTAATAAAAAACAAACAAATGAATTAAAAATATATATATTGTATTAATTTACCTATTAATAAATGGTATTTATTATTTATATATCTATTAAACTTTTAAATTGAGACCTTTTTCCAAAATTTTCAAAAGTCTTCGTTAAGCCAACATTTAAAGTTTGTCTTGACAATCTTTGCTTTGCTTTTCTTTTCTTTTGAATTTCAATTCATTTTAAATTTCCTTCTAAAAATTCAGATTTGAATTGCAATTATGCATCCTGTTTGCTACTCTCTTTAGCTGATTATAATGCACCTCCTAACATCTCGTCTTCATGTTGCTCAGTATTACATCTCATTTAAATGTATGCAAACAACTAAGTAAATTTACTCAGAAAAGTCATTTCCACTGTCAATATCTAACTGGTGAATGTCATACGAGACTTCCCCTTGCCAATAAGACTGTGCATTAAATGCAGCTATGGGAGCAGGAACCTTGTTGTCCATGGAAATGAGATGGTGCTGATGAATGGCTGTGATTAGTGACTCTGAGCATGTGGTTTTATGGCTTAGCAGCTTCTCTGTTATCACTTAAACCTGAGGCAAGATGCTTCATCATGGCCTGGAGCAGCTGACAGGTCTCGCATAAAACAAAACAAGTATCCAGTGCACGCTATAAAACTCAAAATTACCTGGCCAAATAAGCTGCTCTCACCTATGAACCCCGCTTGCTCGCCCTATGAACCCCCTAAAAAAAAAAAAAAAAAAAGACAATTATTTTCAAGGAGAATGAAAATGAGTCGACGGGTTATAGTTCTAAAGAGGGCCATATATTAAAATAGGTATGCATATTTTATGCTCTGCCATGACAATGCCTAATCAAATTTTGCAATACTACTTAAGTTTGTACTTCAATCAGAGGTCGCGAGCATGGTCACTTCAAACAAATAACCGTATTTCAGATGGTTTGTACTGTATGTGTTAATAAGCTCGACACCAAAAATGTCATTAACAGTTTTCACAATATTTAAAGGGTCTGAAAACAGCACCCTCTAGAATAAATAGTGGTCTATAAAAGACATCAGGTTGCATGTTTTGTTCAAAATATTGAGTGACTTTTTAATGAGTGCAATATGATTGTATCTGAGAAGTTGATTTTCAGTCTGATACAGTTCAGTGTAAATCACGTCCTAGCAGATGTCTGAGAGGCATTCCCTTCATTAACTTTATTTTACAGATTCTGATTAGTGGACTCTGAGGGGTTCCTCTGCTTTTATGAGGTGTGGTTACTGTTGTCTTCATTTTCTTGATCAAAGGTATTTTTGTCTAGCAGTTTAACTGAACACCATGAATAAATGTGCTCCACACCATCCCAGAGGCAAATGTTCTTTTTCAGTTTCATTTGGCATGATAAAACATTCATTAAAATCTCATTCACATAAAAGTACAATTTATATAATAACAGGATTTTAGATTTATGACAAATTACTGTACTTCAGAATCATTCTATTCATGATTCATCTTTATCATACAGGATATTGTGAAAAACATTTGGTTTACTTGGATAAGCAGAATAGAAGTGTCATCAGTTAACACTCAGTGTTTCTGTATTCTGTCAACTGAGTGCAAAATGTATGTTGGTGGTAGATTTAACAGTTTGGTAGCAATAAATAGCTAAAATATGGGAAGTGGCAAGCATTTACTTAATGTAGAAAAATGTTGTTGAGTGTTTAGTTGTCAGTTATTTAGCAGACAGATACTTTTTATATAGATTGACAGTTATTGCAAGGACGGCAGAGCAAAGGCTGCATTGCGAATTAAGTCTTATCCATACTAAATAGTATGTAAAACTTTTCTTGTTTGTGGTAAATAGATGGAAATGTTTCAACATTTACAGTATTTTCAATACAGCACTTTCATCATGTTCCTATTTTCAAAGGTGGACCTTTTTTTTTTAATACGTAAAAAGATAATTCACTCTAAATCGAAAATTCTGTGATTATATTTACTCACCCTAATGTCATGCCAAACCTGTAATGGCTGCTGAAGATTCAGCTTTGCTATCACAGGAATAAATTACATTTTAAAATATGTTAAAATAGAAAACAGTTATTTTGAACTGTAATAATATTTCACAATATTACTGTTTTCACTGTATTTTAAATCAAATAAATGCAATACTTCTTTTAAAAACTTTTAAAAAATCAGACCCCAAATATTTTTCATGTATTTCTAATTAATGAGTTTTCTCATTTTGGAAAAATTAACATAATACCGCCTCAAGGTTACGTATGTAACCCTAGTTCCCCAAAGGAACGAGACGCTGCTTCGAGACGCTTTGGGAACGCCTTCAGCATGACCACGCTCTGAATCACATGTGTAATCAGTCCAATGGATGGGCGCGACATCACGGACAGGGTGACGTAGTGACCAGGAAGCTATAAATGCCCGTGCGGTGGAAACAGCGGCAGCTTCTGGTAGAATGAGGGAAGCGCTCGCAGGGATGCCGGAAGTATGGCAGGAGGCGCAACGTCTCATTCCTTTGGGGAACTAGGGTTACATACGTAACCTTGAGGCATTCCCCTTCAGGAACTCGAGCTGCATTGAGACGCTTTGGGAATGAAAATGCCCACGCCGCCAGTCCCTGCGTAGTGTGTATGTACTCACTGACGAAGGTGAGCGGTGTAGACCAACCTGCAGCGTTACAAATATCCTGCATAGCCACACCCGACAGGAAGGCCTTGGAGGCCGCCACACTTCGGGTGGAGTGAGCCTTGACCCCCCAACGATCCACCGACTGAGGGTCTGCTTAGTAGCAGGCAGACCCCTCTTGGAAGGACCATAACAAGATCTGATCTGAAACCTCCTCCAGTGGTTCAAACGGAGGTTTGCAGAGAGCCTCTAGCACCACAGCCAAATCCCACGGAGGGACGCGAGATCGTACCGGAGGCCTCAGCCTCAGCACACCTCGGAGGAAACATGTAACCAGGGGGTGTCTCCCCACAGACTGACCACCAAGAGGGGCATGGTAAGCAGCTATGGCCGCCACGTACACCTTCAAGGTGGAGTGGGTCAACCCAATGGAGAATCGACCCTGCAAGAACTCCAGCACTGAACCGACCGGGCAGTTAACTGGGTCAAGCTGGCGATCTCCGCACCAGGAAGTGAAAAGTTTCCACTTCAGGGCATACAGTTTCCTCATTGAGGGAGCTCTGGATTGGAGGATAATAATAATAATAATAATTCATTACATTTATATAGCGCTTTTCTTGGCACTGAAAGCGCTTTACATTGTCAGGGGGTATCTCCTCATGCACCACCTGGATGATGCGACGGCAGCCATAGTGCGCCAGAACGCCCACCACACACCAGCTTATTGGTGGAGAGGAGACAGAGTGAAGAGGCCAATCAATAGATATGAGGATTGTTAGGAGGCCATGATGATCAGAGGCCAATGGGCAAATTTGGCCAGGATGCCGAGTCACACCTCTACTCTTTTCGAAAGACATCCTGGGATTTTTAATGACCACAGAGAATGAGGACCTCGGTTTAACGTCTCATCCGAAGGATGGTGCTTGTTGACAGTATAGTGCCCCCGTCACTATACTGGGGCGTTAGAACCCACACAAACCACAGGGTGAGCACCTCCTGCTGGCCTCACGAACACCCCTTCCAGCATCA
>NW_015646116.1:193783-195629 GCF_001515625.1 Sinocyclocheilus rhinocerous | reverse complement strand
TTATTTTGAACTGTAATAATATTTCACAATATTACTGTTTTCACTGTATTTTAAATCAAATAAATGCAATACTTCTTTTAAAAACTTTTAAAAAATCAGACCCCACATGTATTTCTTGTATTTCTAATTAATGAGTTTTCTCATTTTGGAAAAATTAACATAATACCGCCTCAAGGTAACCCTAGTAACGCCTTTCAGCGTAACCACGCTCTGAATCACATGGGTAATCAGTCCAATGGAAGGGTGAGACGTCATAGGCAGATGACGTAGCGACCAGGAAGCTGTAAAAGCACGTGCGGTGGAAACAGCGGCAGCTTCTGGTAGAATGAGGGAAGCGCTCGCAGGGATGCCGGAAGTATGGCAGGAGACGCAACGTCTCATTCCTTTGGGGAACTAGGGTTACATACGTAACCTTGAGGCATTCCCCTTCAGGAACTCGAGCTGCATTGAGACGCTTTGGGAATGAAAATGCCCACGCCGCCAGTCCCTGCGTAGTGTGTATGTACTCACTGACGAAGGTGAGCGGTGTAGACCAACCTCACCGACTGAGGGTCTGCTTAGTAGCAGGCAGACCCCTCTTGGAAGGACCATAACAAGATCTGATCTGAAACCTCCTCCAGTGGTTCAAACGGAGGTTTGCAGAGAGCCTCTAGCACCACAGCCAAATCCCACGGAGGGACGCGAGATCGTACCGGAGGCCTCAGCCTCAGCACACCTCGGAGGAAACATGTAACCAGGGGGTGTCTCCCCACAGACTGACCACCAAGAGGGGCATGGTAAGCAGCTATGGCCGCCATGTACACCTTCAGTGTGGAGTGGGTCAACCCTGCAAAGAACCGAGCCTGCAAGAACTCCAGCACTGGAACGACTAGGCAGTTAACTGGGTCAAGCTGGCGATCTCCGCACCAGGAAGTGAAAAGTTTCCACTTCAGGGCAGACAGTTTCCTCATTGAGTGTGCTCTGGTTTGGAGGATAATAATAATAATAATAATTCATTACATTTATATAGCGCTTTTCTTGGCACTGAAAGCGCTTTACATTGTCAGGGGGTATCTCCTCATGCACCACCTGGATGATGCGACGGCAGCCATAGTGCGCCAGAACGCCCACCACACACCAGCTTATTGGTGGAGAGGAGACAGAGTGAAGAGGCCAATCAATAGATATGAGGATTGTTAGGAGGCCATGATGATCAGAGGCCAATGGGCAAATTTGGCCAGGATGCCGAGTCACACCTCTACTCTTTTCGAAAGACATCCTGGGATTTTTAATGACCACAGAGAATGAGGACCTCGGTTTAACGTCTCATCCGAAGGATGGTGCTTGTTGACAGTATAGTGCCCCCGTCACTATACTGGGGCGTTAGAACCCACACAGACCACAGGGTGAGCACCTCCTGCTGGCCTCACGAACACCTCTTCCAGCAGCAACCTAGTCTCCGTGTCAGAACTCGATCTGAAACCTCTGTTCAAAGGGAGGTTTGCAGAGAGCCTCTAGCACCACAGCCAAATCCCACGGAGGGAAGCAAGATCATACCAGAGGCCTCAGCGCACCGCGGAGGAAACGTGTAACCAGGGGGTGTCTCCCCACAGACTGACCACCAAGAGGGGCATGGTAAGCAGCTATGGCCGCCACGTACACCTTCAAGGTGGAGTGGGTCAACCCAATGGAGAATCGACCCTGCAAGAACTCCAGCACTGAACCGACCGGGCAGTTAACTGGGTCAAGCTGGCGATCTCCGCACCAGGAAGTGAAAAGTTTCCACTTCAGGGCATACAGTTTCCTCATTGAGGGAGCTCTGGATTGGAGGATAATAATAATAATAATAATTCATTACATTTATATA
>NW_015646116.1:186668-192683 GCF_001515625.1 Sinocyclocheilus rhinocerous | reverse complement strand
GTCACACCTCTACTCTTTTCGAAAGACATCCTGGGATTTTTAATGACCACAGAGAATGAGGACCTCGGTTTAACGTCTCATCCGAAGGACGGTGCTTGTTGACAGTATAGTGCCCCCGTCACTATACTGGGGCGTTAGAACCCACACAGACCACAGGGTGAGCACCTCCTGCTGGCCTCACGAACACCTCTTCCAGCAGCAACCTAGTCTCCGATCCAGGTACTGACCAGGCTCAACCCCACTTAGCTTCAGTGGGTAACCAGACTTGGGCTACAGGGTGATATGGCTGCCAGTAAGAATGGATGGTCTCAACAACCTCGGTTGAGAGACCGGAAGCTACGAGTTGTGCCCCCTCAGGGGCCACACCCACAGCTTCCACAGCTCCGGGCAGGGGTGAAATATCGTACCCTCCGCCTGTGAGAGGAGATCCCTCCTAATGGGAAACTCCCATGGAGAGCCGTCGAGAAGGGAAATCAGGTCCGAGAACCATACTCGGCCCGGCCAGAACGGGGCTACTAGCAGCAGACGGACCCCGTCCCGGCGCTCTCTCTCCAGAAATCCCGGGAGCAGAGCAATCAGGGGGAAGGCCAGTTTCCGCTGGGCCCACACAAGGATCTGGTGCGCCAGCTTGTACAAGGGGCGCGAATGCAGACCTCCCTGGTGGTTGATGTACGAGACCACCGCTGTGTTGTTGGTGTGCACCAACACATGATGGCCTCTGAGGTCTGGGAGGAAGTGTTTCAGTGCTCGAAGCACAGCCAACATCTCTAGGCAGTTGATGTGCCACATGAGATGGCGGCCGCTCCATATACCGCGGGCACAAAGCGGCCGATATTCATAGCAGATGGCAAAGGCCAACAAAGCAGTCTGGAGCAGCATAAGGGATAAGACCTTAAAGTGTGAAGTGTACTGAAGTGTGCATTCATCCCCATTTCTTTCTAACTCAAACCTCCTCTGTTTTTATTGATCACCCTGCTTTGGATTTATGGTCATCCAGGCACATAAATGAAATCTAGGAATGCCTCTGATAGGCCGCTTGTTCAGTAAAATGGCTGTTGTGTAATGGAGAGTGACCACTTCTGCTTACCTGCCCAGGTAATGTGCAGCTCTGATATATCGATGCACTCAATTTCCATCTACAACTTATTTCAGACAACAAAAGGGTCTATAAAACAGGCAGTTGTATAAAACACACTGATGTATCTTTTGTATAATAATTAATTTATTTATAAAAAAAAAAAAATTATTAATCCTGGATTTCATTGTAAACAATAATAAATGCATAGTAGTTTAGAGCATTTTAGCAGAATTGCAGTTATACCATAAAGGCATAGTTCACCCAAAAATGAAAATTCTTAAAAATGAAAGTCAGTGGGGACCAAAACAACCATGGACTGCAATGTCTTTCATTGTATGAACCAAAAGAAAAAAAAACCCTTTAAGAAGAAGAAAAGTAGGGTTTGGCGGGAAGGAAAATGAGAGCCATCATTCAAGCAATTATATTCAAATTATGGGTTTTCCTTCATGGTTAATTCATGTTGTGAGAGACCTGGCTCACCTACCTAAGCAAATTAAAAGTCTTTTAATAGTAAAATTGGGCATCCCTGACCTACAATGTAATCCGCTTGAATACAGTATTATGGAGTCATGGCAGACTTTTTTTTACATTTTACTGCTCAGTTTTCTCAGTTATGCTCAGAGTTCATCAATACTGACATGAATACAATGCTGTTAGACCTCTTACACCCAGTTACTAGGGAATTTAAGCAAACCCATTTCACTATACTACTACTAATATGAGAGCAGCATAAGGGCGCAAAAATTATGTCTGACCAATAATGTTTTTGCTGAAACATTATTAACGTTAACATGTTATAAATGCTTAAGATTGTGGAGTGTCAATCTAATCTGAACCAATAAAATGGAGATGCACTACCGTTCAAAAGTTTGGGGTCAGTAAGATTTTTTTTTTTAATTGCTTTTTAAAGAAATACAAATTTAATAGCACAGCCAACATCTCTAGGCAGTTGATGTGCCACATGAGATGGCGGCCGCTCCATATACCGCGGGCACAAAGCGGCCGATATTCATAGCAGATGGCAAAGGCCAACAAAGCAGTCTGGAGCAGCATAAGGGATAAGACCTTAAAGTGTGAAGTGTACTGAAGTGTGCATTCATCCCCATTTCTTTCTAACTCAAACCTCCTCTGTTTTTATTGATCACCCTGCTTTGGATTTATGGTCATCCAGGCACATAAATGAAATCTAGGAATGCCTCTGATAGGCCGCTTGTTCAGTAAAATGGCTGTTGTGTAATGGAGAGTGACCACTTCTGCTTACCTGCCCAGGTAATGTGCAGCTCTGATATATCGATGCACTCAATTTCCATCTACAACTTATTTCAGACAACAAAAGGGTCTATAAAACAGGCAGTTGTATAAAACACACTGATGTATCTTTTGTATAATAATTATTAATTTATTTATAAAAAAAAAAAAAATTATTAATCCTGGATTTCATTGTAAACAATAATAAATGCATAGTAGTTTAGAGCATTTTAGCAGAATTGCAGTTATACCATAAAGGCATAGTTCACCCAAAAATGAAAATTCTTAAAAATGAAAGTCAGTGGGGACCAAAACAACCATGGACTGCAATGTCTTTCATTGTATGAACCAAAAGAAAAAAAAACCCTTTAAGAAGAAGAAAAGTAGGGTTTGGCGGGAAGGAAAATGAGAGCCATCATTCAAGCAATTATATTCAAATTATGGGTTTTCCTTCATGGTTAATTCATGTTGTGAGAGACCTGGCTCACCTACCTAAGCAAATTAAAAGTCTTTTAATAGTAAAATTGGGCATCCCTGACCTACAATGTAATCCGCTTGAATACAGTATTATGGAGTCATGGCAGACTTTTTTTTACATTTTACTGCTCAGTTTTCTCAGTTATGCTCAGAGTTCATCAATACTGACATGAATACAATGCTGTTAGACCTCTTACACCCAGTTACTAGGGAATTTAAGCAAACCCATTTCACTATACTACTACTAATATGAGAGCAGCATAAGGGCGCAAAAATTATGTCTGACCAATAATGTTTTTGCTGAAACATTATTAACGTTAACATGTTATAAATGCTTAAGAATGTGGAGTGTCAATCTAATCTGAACCAATAAAATGGAGATACACTACCGTTCAAAAGTTTGGGGTCAGTAAGATTTTTTTTTTAAATTGCTTTTTAAAGAAATACAAATTTAATAACTTTATTCATCAAGGACAGTAAATATATTTAAATAAATGTTTTAACTTTCTATTCGCCAAAGAATTCAGTTACGCTATCACAGAAAAATGACATTTTTAAATATATAGAAATAGAAAAAGTTGTTTTAAATTGTAATAATATTTGACGGTATTACTATTTTTACTTTGTTTTTAATGTAATAAATGTGTTGGTGAGCATAAGAAACTTTCAAAACCATTAAACCCTTTCTAAATGTAAACCTTTCAAAAACATAAAACAAAATAAATAAAAAAAACCTCACTGACCCCAAACTTCTGAACGGAAAAGGGAACTGTAAAACTTTTCAAGTCAGGTCACCTCTATTTATATAGTGCTTTATACAATACAGATAGCTTCAAAGCAGCTTTCCAGTGATAAACAAGAAAATAGTGATTCAGTGATGCAAACAAAATTCAATTCTGCTATAAAAAGAAGCTCTAAAAAGACAATAGTAAACATTAATTATTCAGTGGAAATCAGTTCAGTGTTGATTCAGTTCTGTGAAGTCCATCAATTTTGGAATGAGTTTCATTGATCTATAGACCCTTTTAGGGCCGACGTCACAATTACGTCACCGCGCTAGCTGGAGGCAAAACAAAGGGGAAACTGGAGGCGGCCAATTCAGACCAGCGCAGATTCAGCTACATAAGGAGCTTAAAACATTGTCTTATTGTGATGTTGGGTGCCAGAATCGACTTAGTAGAGGCTCCAATTTTAAATTTTAAAGCATACCTGCTGCCACCGCCAGACAAAAAACAGACGACAGCTGTGGATAAATGTGATAAAACAAGCGGACTGGACAGAAACGATAGTCAAAAATGCTCGCGTTTGCAGCACTCAATTCTTGTCAGAAAAGGTTAAATAAAGTATTGTCTTTTGTTATGTATTATGGTTTGTCACCCGTCTAAAGATTTCTTATGCATCTCAAGACTATGTCGCGCATGAAATAATGTCTGTGTGCATGTGTGTAAAAACAAACTGATGATTTATATGCTTAATGATCTGTAATTGTATATACATTGTTGTGATTGATTGTGACTGGAATTTTTAAGAACTTGGTAAGAAAAAAATAATCAAATACAGAAAGTTCAAAATTAGTTTCTGGAATTTTTATTTCTAGAGAATATTCACATCTTAATTTAAATGTACTGTATGTAAAGTAAAGGTATGTAATGTCACTGTAAACTTACATCATTTACAGGAGGTATATACTTTAAAATAACTATTTGTATCATTACATGACACATACATCTTCAAATAATATATCCATCACACTAAATGTTTAACTTTTTTTGTATTTTGGCCCAGTTCACTCTAATGTAGCTGTGAAAATAGTTGCCTGCTGAAATTGAAATATGCATCTTAATGACTAGACAGACACAGGTGAGTTCCTCTTTATTATAATGTTACACGTTAGGTTTCTCTATAGATGTGAATCACTCAACTGGAGGTAATCCTGTCAGATCATCAATGCTTTGAGCTAACGTGTAGGGTCGGCCCATCTGGTTTCATCCGTTAAAGTTAACCTTTTCAAATAACAGTCGCGATCCCGGACAGCGAGTGACTTTACATATGCAGGTAAAATCGGATTTTCTCCAGTCATTGTTTAAAAAAAACAAAAAAAACAAGCTAACAAACTTCATGGCTAGCGTTAGTGAAGCGGTCAGGGGAATCTTTCTGCCTCCACCTAAGCTCCGCCCACAGAAAAACGTCACAACGTTTACTAACAGAAAAAGGGTCTATAAAGCAGCTCTGGAGAAAACAGAGATGTCATCATCCAGCTCAGTTCAGTTCTCATCCAATAGTGTCCATGCAGTCAAAGTCAATAATATTGCCAAATATCATGTGTCTCCAACTAAGCAAGCCAAAAGGCAACAGTAGCAAGGAACTCAAACTCCATCGGTGACAGAAATGGAGAAGAAAAAAAAAAGAGAGAGAAACCAGATTCAGTTGGGGGGCCAGTTCTCCTCTGGCCAGACGAAACCAACATGATGTGGCACAATTCCAGGCTGCATCACAAGTCAGAGTTTTGGACTGATATCTTTCAGAATATTTAAGCCAGTTCCTTCTGCTTGAAGATCAGGTACATCACGCCAAATTGTGCAGAGGACTTGTCTGGTTTCGTGGTCTTTCATGGCTGTCATGGCGATGAGGTCTTCGTGGGGGTTTCTAGGGCTTGTCTTGTCGTGGTCTCTGCTGGTATTCAGGTTGTCACTAGGTGCTGATCCACTATCTGGTCTGGATATGGACCGGATCCGGGTGACAATGGAAGCCTCGAAATATAAATGAAAATCTAGGAGTGTTTGTTTTTTCTAAAAAAAAAAAACTGAAAAACTCCATATTTTGCAGTGCTGTTTTTGACTAATTTGATTCTTCAAATAAAACTCAACCCCAAAATGTATTTGAATGCAATTTCTATTTTTAATAGTCTTCTAAAGTGTAACTTATATTCAGTTACACTCACTCTTCAAGCGCACTGTATATAAGCAATACCGGCTTGAACATGCAAGCAGTGAATTGACCAAATGCACATTACCTGGGCAGGCATAAACCAGTCTGACCTGTGAGAAATTGTAACTTTGAATGCATTGTGACTTCATGAGGGCTTAAATACTGAAACAAAGACTGCAGGCTGTTTCTTCCTATCATCTATCTATCTTTGGAGATGATGGGAGGAAGATCATTTCAAGTACTGAAACACCACTTTTAATATATATTGTATATATATATATATA
>NW_015646116.1:183287-186633 GCF_001515625.1 Sinocyclocheilus rhinocerous | reverse complement strand
TACATACATATATGATTTTCAAAGGGTACTATATATGAGCAAACATCAATTCAAGTATCTGACAGAGCAAGCATGTAAAAGGAAATAATCTCCCAGGTAGTAGTGATGAATGGCATAATTAGATTTTACTGTGCATTTCTTTAGTGTGGAATCAAAAGTGAACAAAAGATGATATACTGGTATAGTATTTGACCGCAGGCCATATTGAAATGCTTAAATGAATGTTTGTGTTGCCCTTTGAAAATATAAATACTGTCAGTTTACAATTTATGGCTTCAGAGTAACCAAAACACTCTTCATAACAGCGTCAAGGAGTTTAGATGTAAAATGTTCTTGAGAAATAAGGGCTTGATTTGTTACAGAATCCCAAATCACATCAACACATTAGTCACACACTGCCTGTGCTGGGAATTGAAACATTATACCCATGATTACTATTGCAAAATAATAAAAAAGGGAGACAAAAATAGTTCCAAGGTTCTCATTAAATTATTTGTAGACAGAGATTTGACTCTAGGGAGAAATCAATGTGTTTAATAAATACCCACTTTTAGACTAAGCTCAACTCCCAGCAGATCAGGCTAACCACATGGAGTTAATTGACGTGTGGATGGAAGGTTGATCCATTGACTCCCATCACTCCCCGCTGACTGCAATCAGTTAATTACTAACCACTGTCATCAACAAAGGTAAATACTGTATGATGTCACTAAATAATGCATACATTTCAGATGAGATCACACTTATCAGTCTATAGTTTCAGATGTTCATGCTTACTGGTTATGTGTAAAATACGTAATGTTACCTTTTTTTCCTTCTTCTTCGTCTTCTTCTTCTTCTTTTCCCAGATAATTTTTTGCTAGAAAATGAGAATGGTGCATAGATTAACACTCTGTGGTGTGTATTATAAAATCAGGGGAAAAAAGTAGAAAGTAGTATATAAAAAAAAACAAAAAACTATTGTAACACATGAAATGGAATTATGTCAATTTATAGTCTTTCACTGTAAGTTATAAGATGACTTGTACTTCCAAATGTACATTAAGTATAGTATTTTAACTGTAAAACTACATGAAATTGATCGATTAGTTTTTCACAGTATATAGTAAGGGAACTTACTCTTAACCAATTACATTGTATATTCTAAATATTTTTTTTTTTTGAGGAATTTAGTTTGTTGACAACATTGTACAACACGTGTAAATGTGAAACAATTGATTAATTTTTCATGAAAAAAAAGCGTTTGAAATGAACACATTTATCTATTTTTAATGCATTCTTTGTGGAACCACTGAGTTAATAATTCAAATAAATGTGCAGCCTATGGATGAAAACTGTGGAAAACGTTTTGAAGTAGGTGGACAAAAACCTTGACCAGAGCTAAGGAACCTTGGTGCCTCATTGTAGACCACCTGACAGTGCAGTTATTTGCCAGTAGGAAGTGCTGTTGTGAGAATCACTAAATTGTATTAGCCATGTGACCTTGGCACATTATCTGAGTTGGGTCTGATCCAATGGGATATAATAAGTAATGCAGGAGAACAGAGAGGAGCAGACAGTGTAATGGGCCATTTGACCAGAGGCAGACATTTAGCTCTGAACCTGAAGAGGGCCAAGATGTAACACTGCAGTGCTGATAATATGAGAACAACTGTAGGTGGAGGAAACCAAAGACAAATTCACCTGCTACACATAAAGGGATAGTTCACCCAAAACTGATAATTTACTCACTCTCAGGCTGTTTTAAAACTGCATGACTTACTATCTTTTGTGGAACATAAAAGATATGTAAATAAAGATTTCTTTATCTTTAGAAATCTTTTAGAAATCTTCCTTAACATGTAAATAAACATGTTTTGAAAAATGTTACAGTGCATGGAATTCAATGTAGTCTAATGTTGTTTGAAATTAATATCTTCTTTTGTGAATGTATACTGTACTTTTGTGATTTATAATGTTATCAGTGTGACCATATTAAATATAAAGAGACAAACCAGCACTGCTAGGTCCATAACACGAAATCTTCATGTCTCTCTTCCATTTTCTTCTTTAAAGCAGGAAACATGGCAAACCAGAACAAAGCCCATTTTAGCAACGCGGTGAGCACCGTGGCATGAAAAAATTACACAGAAGTGGTAATGAAAATGTCACGTTATGCAAGGGTTGAAGAACTTCTTGTAATAAGAGATCCGGATAAACCTTTAGCACTGAAGATGATGAAATTGATCTAAATATAAAATAAGTAAAGGTCAACATTGTGTTCATGGACCTGTTCTCACCTGACTTTAGTTGCACATGTAAGTAGGTTATATTGAATGTGATTAGAGCTGCTGAACACTGTTGCCTCTTTATGGTTTTCAGAATTGCGTGATTTATATACGTGGGAGAAATGTAGGTATTATATATTGCTGCAAATTTAATGAACTGTAAATATGTTCAGTCAAGCAATTTAATAGAATTATGAGGTCTCCACCAAAAATACCACTGGATTTCATACCACACAATTAGAGCCATTAATGTTAATGTCAGTCTAAATATTTAACTAAAGCAGTTTTCTGAAATTTTACTTACCCTCAGGCCATCCAAGATGAAGATGAGTTTGTTTCTTCATCAAAACAGATTTGAAAAAATGTAGCTTTCCCTTCAGGAACTCGAGCTGCGTCGAAACGCTATGGGAACGCCTTCAGCATGACCACGCTCTGAATCACGTGTGTAATCAGTCCAATGGATGGGTGAGACGTCACGGGCGGGGTGACATAGTGACCAGGACGCTTAAAAGCACGTGCGGTGGAACCGGCGTCAGCTTTCTGTCATTCAGCAAGCGCTCTGTGTGTGGGTGTCAGTCGCTATTTGTTGTGAGTCTTATTTAGTGTTGTTTGTCCACTTATAAGCTCCATTATGTCAACAGGCAGCGTTCAGGCTGTGTGTTCCTCCCTGCGCTGTATTTCGGGTGGGGACACACACAGTTTGTGTGTTGTCTGCTTGGGAGCGAAGCATGCAGAGTCAGCTCTCGAGGGAGCCCGCATTGCGAGCGTTTGTTACTGCATATGCTTCGATCTCAGAGTTCCCCCCCGTGGAGAGGGCTCCACGCTCCGCCTGTCTTCCTCCGAGGAGGTTGATGTGGAGGGCGTCGATGAGCTCGCCAGTTGCACAAGCACCAGTTGCACAAGCATATTATGTCTAATATTATAATGAGCAGCATTACTGGGGAGCAGAGCTCGCGCAGTCAGCTCTCGGGAAAAAAGAGAGGGGGCTGATTGTGCTTTTCTTACTGTTAAACGCTCCACTCTCGCCGGGCATGCTCCAAGGAGTGTGTCCGTACGTGTGATCTTGCGGTTCCGGTCCA
>NW_015646116.1:176187-180012 GCF_001515625.1 Sinocyclocheilus rhinocerous | reverse complement strand
ATATATATATACATACATATATGATTTTCAAAGGGTACTATATATGAGCAAACATCAATTCAAGTATCTGACAGAGCAAGCATGTAAAAGGAAATAATCTCCCAGGTAGTAGTGATGAATGGCATAATTAGATTTTACTGTGCATTTCTTTAGTGTGGAATCAAAAGTGAACAAAAGATGATATACTGGTATAGTATTTGACCGCAGGCCATATTGAAATGCTTAAATGAATGTTTGTGTTGCCCTTTGAAAATATAAATACTGTCAGTTTACAATTTATGGCTTCAGAGTAACCAAAACACTCTTCATAACAGCGTCAAGGAGTTTAGATGTAAAATGTTCTTGAGAAATAAGGGCTTGATTTGTTACAGAATCCCAAATCACATCAACACATTAGTCACACACTGCCTGTGCTGGGAATTGAAACATTATACCCATGATTACTATTGCAAAATAATAAAAAAGGGAGACAAAAATAGTTCCAAGGTTCTCATTAAATTATTTGTAGACAGAGATTTGACTCTAGGGAGAAATCAATGTGTTTAATAAATACCCACTTTTAGACTAAGCTCAACTCCCAGCAGATCAGGCTAACCACATGGAGTTAATTGACGTGTGGATGGAAGGTTGATCCATTGACTCCCATCACTCCCCGCTGACTGCAATCAGTTAATTACTAACCACTGTCATCAACAAAGGTAAATACTGTATGATGTCACTAAATAATGCATACATTTCAGATGAGATCACACTTATCAGTCTATAGTTTCAGATGTTCATGCTTACTGGTTATGTGTAAAATACGTAATGTTACCTTTTTTTCCTTCTTCTTCGTCTTCTTCTTCTTCTTTTCCCAGATAATTTTTTGCTAGAAAATGAGAATGGTGCATAGTTTAACACTCTGTGGTGTGTATTATAAAATCAGGGGAAAAAAGTAGAAAGTAGTATATAAAAAAAAACAAAAAACTATTGTAACACATGAAATGGAATTATGTCAATTTATAGTCTTTCACTGTAAGTTATAAGATGACTTGTACTTCCAAATGTACATTAAGTATAGTATTTTAACTGTAAAACTACATGAAATTGATCGATTAGTTTTTCACAGTATATAGTAAGGGAACTTACTCTTAACCAATTACATTGTATATTCTAAATAATTTTTTTTTTTGAGGAATTTAGTTTGTTGACAACATTGTACAACACGTGTAAATGTGAAACAATTGATTAATTTTTCATGAAAAAAAAAGCGTTTGAAATGAACACATTTATCTATTTTTAATGCATTCTTTGTGGAACCACTGAGTTAATAATTCAAATAAATGTGCAGCCTATGGATGAAAACTGTGGAAAACGTTTTGAAGTAGGTGGACAAAAACCTTGACCAGAGCTAAGGAACCTTGGTGCCTCATTGTAGACCACCTGACAGTGCAGTTATTTGCCAGTAGGAAGTGCTGTTGTGAGAATCACTAAATTGTATCAGCCATGTGACCTTGGCACATTATCTGAGTTGGGTCTGATCCAATGGGATATAATAAGTAATGCAGGAGAACAGAGAGGAGCAGACAGTGTAATGGGCCATTTGACCAGAGGCAGACATTTAGCTCTGAACCTGAAGAGGGCCAAGATGTAACACTGCAGTGCTGATAATATGAGAACAACTGTAGGTGGAGGAAACCAAAGACAAATTCACCTGCTACACATAAAGGGATAGTTCACCCAAAACTGATAATTTACTCACTCTCAGGCTGTTTTAAAACTGCATGACTTACTATCTTTTGTGGAACATAAAAGATATGTAAATAAAGATTTCTTTATCTTTAGAAATCTTTTAGAAATCTTCCTTAACATGTAAATAAACATGTTTTGAAAAATGTTACAGTGCATGGAATTCAATGTAGTCTAATGTTGTTTGAAATTAATATCTTCTTTTGTGAATGTATACTGTACTTTTGTGATTTATAATGTTATCAGTGTGACCATATTAAATATAAAGAGACAAACCAGCACTGCTAGGTCCATAACACGAAATCTTCATGTCTCTCTTCCATTTTCTTCTTTAAAGCAGGAAACATGGCAAACCAGAACAAAGCCCATTTTAGCAACGCGGTGAGCACCGTGGCATGAAAAAAATTACACAGAAGTGGTAATGAAAATGTCACGTTATGCAAGGGTTGAAGAACTTCTTGTAATAAGAGATCCGGATAAACCTTTAGCACTGAAGATGATGAAATTGATCTAAATATAAAATAAGTAAAGGTCAACATTGTGTTCATGGACCTGTTCTCACCTGACTTTAGTTGCACATGTAAGTAGGTTATATTGAATGTGATTAGAGCTGCTGAACACTGTTGCCTCTTTATGGTTTTCAGAATTGCGTGATTTATATACGTGGGAGAAATGTAGGTATTATATATTGCTGCAAATTTAATGAACTGTAAATATGTTCAGTCAAGCAATTTAATAGAATTATGAGGTCTCCACCAAAAATACCACTGGATTTCATACCACACAATTAGAGCCATTAATGTTAATGTCAGTCTAAATATTTAACTAAAGCAGTTTTCTGAAATTTTACTTACCCTCAGGCCATCCAAGATGAAGATGAGTTTGTTTCTTCATCAAAACAGATTTGAAAAAATGTAGCTTTCCCTTCAGGAACTCGAGCTGCGTCGAAACGCTATGGGAACGCCTTCAGCATGACCACGCTCTGAATCACGTGTGTAATCAGTCCAATGGATGGGTGAGACGTCACGGGCGGGGTGACATAGTGACCAGGACGCTTAAAAGCACGTGCGGTGGAACCGGCGTCAGCTTTCTGTCATTCAGCAAGCGCTCTGTGTGTGGGTGTCAGTCGCTATTTGTTGTGAGTCTTATTTAGTGTTGTTTGTCCACTTATAAGCTCCATTATGTCAACAGGCAGCGTTCAGGCTGTGTGTTCCTCCCTGCGCTGTATTTCGGGTGGGGACACACACAGTTTGTGTGTTGTCTGCTTGGGAGCGAAGCATGCAGAGTCAGCTCTCGAGGGAGCCCGCATTGCGAGCGTTTGTTACTGCATATGCTTCGATCTCAGAGTTCCCCCCCGTGGAGAGGGCTCCACGCTCCGCCTGTCTTCCTCCGAGGAGGTTGATGTGGAGGGCGTCGATGAGCTCGCCAGTTGCACAAGCACCAGTTGCACAAGCATATTATGTCTAATATTATAATGAGCAGCATTACTGTGGAGCAGAGCTCGCGCAGTCAGCTCTCTGGGGGCTGATTGTGCTTTTCCCACTGCAAAACTCTCCGCTCTCGCCGGGCACGCTCCGAGGAGTGTGTCTGTGCCTGTGATCTTGCGTATGCTTCGCTCTCGGAAGGCTCTCTTTGAGGAGGGAGCCTTCACCAGCGTTCCTCACGGTGCTGGCCCCGCTTTCACCGAGGCAGAGCGGCGGCTGCGCTCGTGGGGTTCGCATATGGATCCAGCGCCCGCTCTCTGGGATCGGAAGCCCGTGCTGCGGTTCTTCCCCCCCGTGGAGAGGGCTCCACGCTCCGCCTGTCTTCCTCCGAGGAGGTTGATGTGGAGGGCGTCGATGAGCTCGCCAGTTGCACAAGCACCAGTTGCACAAGCATATTATGTCTAATATTATAATGAGCAGCATTACTGGGGAGCAGAGCTCGCACAGTCAGCTCTCTGGGGGCTGATTGTGTTTTTCCCAATGCAAAACGCTCCGCTCTCGCCGGGCACGCTCCGAGGAGTGTGTCTGTGCCTGTGATCTTGCGATTGCGGTCCCGCTGCTGCTGAGGCACGGCGGCGACTGAGATCGCACATGATCTGGCGACGGGTTGGAG
>NW_015646116.1:163800-172046 GCF_001515625.1 Sinocyclocheilus rhinocerous | reverse complement strand
TTGTTACTGCTGTTACTGCATATGCTTCGATCTCAGAGTTCCCCCCCGTGGAGAGGGCTCCACGCTCCGCTCCGAGGAGGCTCGCGCAGTCAGCTCTCTGGGGGCTGATTGTGCTTTTCCCACTGCAAAACTCTCCGCTCTCGCCGGGCACGCTCCGAGGAGTGTGTCTGTGCCTGTGATCTTGCGTATGCTTCGCTCTCGGAAGGCTCTCTTTGAGGAGGGAGCCTTCACCAGCGTTCCTCACGGTGCTGGCCCCGCTTTCACCGAGGCAGAGCGGCGGCTGCGCTCGTGGGGTTCGCATATGGATCCAGCGCCCGCTCTCTGGGATCGGAAGCCCGTGCTGCGGTTCTTCCCCCCCGTGGAGAGGGCTCCACGCTCCGCCTGTCTTCCTCCGAGGAGGTTGATGTGGAGGGCGTCGATGAGCTCGCCAGTTGCACAAGCACCAGTTGCACAAGCATATTATGTCTAATATTATAATGAGCAGCATTACTGGGGAGCAGAGCTCGCACAGTCAGCTCTCTGGGGGCTGATTGTTTTTTTCCCAATGCAAAACGCGCCGCTCTCGCCGGGCACGCTCCGAGGAGTGTGTCTGTATCTGTGATCTTGCGGTTCCGGTTCCGCTGCTGCTGAGGCACGGCGGCGATTGAGATCACACATGATCTGGCGACGGGTTGGAGATGGGCTTTCCCCATCTCCACCCGCATTCCCAAGATCTAGCGCTCTCTCTCGGGGCTCTCTCTCCTCTCGCTTTAGAGAGTCGTTATGCTGAGGCCTCCACTCCCCGGTCACTCACTGTCAAGCAGTTCCAGAAACTGCTGGGTTTGATGGCAGCTGCGTCCAACGTTATACCATTTGGCCTGCTGTACGAGACCTCTACAGTGGTGGCTCAAGACCAAGGGGTTCTCCCCAAGGGGAAACCCGCTCTGTATGCTCAAGGTCACGCGGCGCTGCTTATGTGCCTTAGACATGTGGAGGAAACCTTGGTTCTTGTCTCAGGGCCCGGTGTTGGGAGCTCCTTGTCGCCACGTAACGCTAGCGACGGACGTTTCCCTCACCGGTTGGGGAGCGGTCATGACTGGCCACTCAGCCCGCGGTCTGTGGACCGGTCGCCATCTCACATGGCACATCAACTGCCTGAAGATGCTGGCCGTGTTTCTATCATTGAAACACTTTCTCCCAGACCTAAGAGATCGCCATGTGTTGGTGTGCACCGACAACACAGCGGTGATCTCTTATATCAACCACCAGGGAGTTCTGCATTCACACTCCCTTTACAGGCTGGCACACCAGATCCTTGTGTGGTCCCAGGGCAAACTCCTCTCACTGAGAGCAGTTCACATCCCTTGGCATCTCAATATGGGAGCAGACATCCTGTCGAGACAGGGGCCGAGGCCCGGGGAATGGAGGCTTGGTGGACCTGTTTGCGACTCAGGAGATATCGCACTGTCCCCTCTGGTTCTCTCTGACTGAACGCTATAGTACAGACTGGCCGAGGCTTCATCTGTACGTCTTTCCCCCGATCGCTTTGCTCCCGGGAGTTCTGGAGAGAGTGCGCCGGGACGGGGTCCGTCTGCTGCTAGTAGCCCCATTCTGGTCAGGCCGAGTATGGTTCTCAGACTTGATTTCCCTTTTCGACGGCTCTCCATGGGAGATTTCCGTCAGGAGGGATCTCCTCTCACAGGCGGGAGGGTACGATCTTTCACCCCCGCCCAGAGCTGTGGAAGCCATCGGTGTGGCCTCTGAGGGGCCTCTCAACCGAGGTTGTTGAGACCATCCTGCAATCTAGAGCTCCCTCTATGAGGAAACTGTACGCCTTGAAGTGAAAACTTTCCACTTCTTGGTGTGAAGACCGCCAGCTCAACCCAGTTAACTGCCCAGTTGGTACAGTGCTGGAGTTCCTGCAGGCCTGATTCTCCGCAGGGTTGACCCACTCCACCTTGAATGTCTACGTGGCAGCCATTGCGGCCTACCATGCCCCTCTCGGTGGCCAGTGGATCAGGATGCTATTTCATCGCCTCGAGTCCTCTGATCTCCCCTCTCCTTTGGGGGTCAAGGCTCACTCCTTCTGAAGTTGGCCTTTGGGCGGGATGTCCCCGCCTACTTTGCCAGGTGCCTACCTGCATTCTGCGCCACTACTGGCTCCTTTCTCTTGCTTTAGCTGTGCTCTTCCACACTAGGCAGGGCTTTGTAAGTCTGGCGGCGTGGGCATTCTCGTCCCCATAGCGCAGCTCGAGTTCCTGAAGGGGAACGTCTCCAGGTTACGTATGTAACCCTAGTTCCCTGAGAGAACGAGATGCTGCGTCTCAGTGCCATACTTCCGGCATCCCTGCGAGCGCTTGCTTCATTCCTTGAAGCTGACGCCGGTTCCACCGCACGTGCTTTTAAGCGTCCTGGTCACAACGTCAGCCCGCCCGTGACGTCTCGCCCATCCTTTGGACTGATTCTTTGACACGTGATTCAGAGCGTGGTCACGCTGAAGGCGTTCCCATAGCGTTTCGATGCAGCGTCTCGTTCCCTTGGGGAACTAGGGTTACATGCGTAACCTGGAGACGATTACATCACTTGCTCACAAATGGATCCTCAGTGAATGGGTACCGTCAGAATGAGAGTCCAAACAGCTGATAAAAACATCACAACAATCCACAAGTAATGCACACAACTCCAGTCTATCATTTAATGTCTTGTGAAGTGAATAGCAGTGTGTTTGTAAAAATCAAATGCTTCAAGATATTTTTTAATTCAAACCATTGCTTCTTGCTAAAATACAAGTCCTCTATCTATAGTATACAGTAGCTTTCTCCAGTGAAAAAGTAATATTGTCTGAATCAGGAGAGAAATATGTACAGATAAAGCACCCTTTACAAGTGAAGACAGTCCAAAACAGTTCTAAACAAATATGTTGGTGGATTTTGATGTGGAGGGGATGGACCTTTTCACTGGATGAAGCGTTATTATTATTATAAATCTGATACAATGAAGAAACAAACTCATCTATATCTTGGACAGCCTGAGGGTGAGTACATTTTCAGTAGTGATGTCTCATTCATGAATGATTCATTCAATTTTAACAAATCTTTCATATGACTTTAATATGACATTGAGTTGTCTCAGCAAGGGATTCGTTCATTTTGTGTTGACCACACATGCGCAACATCCTATTGACTCTTTGCAGGAAACGGGAATGATTAGTTCACCCCTCAAGTCTAGTCAAGTCTAGTCAAGCCCCGTAGACTAGAGGCTATGCAGTCTGTACCAGAAAGACAAATAATTAGTTCACCTCCTGAGCCCTGACTCCTGAGACAGCAGTAGTATTAGGATACATAAATTCCCAACCTTCATTACAAACTCGTGCATAGTCCGTTTTTTAACTCTTACAGTTCGTGATGTCAGTAAACAGAAGGATGACACAGGTAAATTACGTTCACAGAGCTTTATTAAGGCTTCAAGAGAGGAGCAAGTGATGATCACAGGTGAGATAGTGGAGCTGATTCAATGAACAGGTAGAACAGGTAGGTAGCCAGGTAAGTCGAAGCATGCTAGTGAACAACACTGAACACTGAGTGCAGACAGGTAAAGTGCATCAGAATTCTGGGGACTGTGAATGAGTGGGTGGAGCTGAAGGATCTGGCGTTGCTGGTGACTCTGTGACACATGATGCATTTCTGGGGCCGTATGTATAAAGCCGCTCAGAGTAAAATTTTAGTCTTAAGCATGTAAAAATTCTGAGAATGCCGTAATTTTACTCTTATTCCTAGACTTAAGAATATGTGATTCATGAAGGTTCCTAAGTGTTAAGACTAGGTCTCAGCTCCTAAATTAAGAGAGCTGGAGAGGTCTCCTAACCTAGTTAGGAGTAACAAGATGGCAGCAAATGGGAGGAGACACACACTTTCCAATGAAGATATGACGTATTGGAGATATATGATGATATGGAGTTGATAAAATGATACAAACTTGATGGTCAGTTACAAAAAAGAATGGACTATCTTGACGAAGTAAAAAAGTTAACAACTTCTTACACTCTACAAATCAATGCTAACTGTAGAAATGAAAGTAGTAAAATTATTATTTTTTGCCTGGAAAATTGGAAAAATTCAGCAATGCACCGGTGATGAGGGTCATAAATATTGTGGCACTAATCCCACCAAACACAACAGTGGCCAAAAGTGATGTGTGAAGGTTTTTTTTTTTTTTTTAATGACTCTACATTTGACTTAAACCATCAAAATATGAGGGTAAAAACACTGAACATGTTGCCAACTGCTTTCCATTGAAAGTAGCTAAAACAGTCGCAAAATGTTACTAGATTACGTCATAATGGCGAGTTCACTGATCTATATAAATAAACATATAAATCAGTGGAAGAATCTTAGAATCAATTCAAGTTCAAGTTCATTTTATTTGTATAGCACATTTACAGCAGCCGCTAGGCTGACCAAAGTGCTTTACAGAAGAGAAATTTATAAAAACATACACAGAAAACAAGCCAAATAAAAATATGAACAACCCATTAAAAAATTACCGAATAACAGTAATCAATACACTAAGGAAAACAGATAGGTTTTTAGCAGGGACTTAAAGACAGGCAGAGAAGGGGCCATTCTAATTTCTAAAGGCAGGGTATTCCAAAGCCGTGGCCCTGCCACCGCAAATGCACGCTCCCCTCTACGCTTAAGTCTAACATGTGGAACTACCAACAAAGCCTGGTCGCAAGATCTTAGGCTTCTAGATGGAGTGTATAAATGAAGAAGTTCAGAGAGGTAGGCAGGAGACAGGAATCGATAAGGTTTGTCCAATAAATTGATTTTGAAAAAATGCTTTTGAAAAAATTTTGAATAAAGTCTAGTGACAAAATCACTAAATTGCCAACACTGACATTAACTACAACATAATCAGTTATAAACATTTCATCGGTCCTTTCTTGTTTTTGCATTTGTTCATAATTTCTTTGTATGACAGCATGGCCAAAAAATTATGACCGCATTGGCATGTTGGCATGTTTCATTGCATTTTTATCACAAATAAAACAATTGCCTCAAAGCAACTATGCAATATGCTTACAAAATCTTTAACACATTTTATTTTTTTTTCTATTAGGGGTGAAGATGTCAAATTTCCTAGGCCGGCATCACTTTTGGCCACTACTATATGTCAGTTCATTGACTTTCCAACTGACCGTCAAGCCATGCTGCAAAAACAATCACTTTTATGAGGATGGTGGGCTTTTCTGCAGTTGTTGGAGCTGTTGATGAAACTCATGTTCACATCAGTGCTCCAACTGTAAACGAGCAGACATACCCATAGAAAACAATTTCAAAGCATCAGTAACAATTTGTGATAATTTTGCTAAAATGCAAAACATTTTTTTTTTATAAATTTAAATATTAAAATATTTCACTGTCTTAATTAAATGATTTTATTGTAGTTACATTAAATGATAAGTGTTGTGCTGCTGTGACTTCACATGAGCAGGTTCACTATTGGCTGTTTCAGAGGTCGAGGGCGGCCATTTTGGGCTGACATCATTGTAGTCCTTAATTCAGAACACTTAAGTGTCACCTCAGTCAACTCTTTAGAATCAGTCTTAGACTTTACTGAAAGTTGCTTTTAGCTTCTTTATAAAAGTCCCCTACTCTTAGACAAGTCCTACTTGTAACTAATAATTTTTTGACACTTAAGTCAATGCTTAAGACTACTCTTAAGAGCATTTCTGAGAAGTTTTATACATACTGTCAGGGTTCAGGTTTGATCTGTCTCTTTCTCCTACATGAGCCTTTGTTTTTGTTTGCACATGTTGGCCACGATCAGCTGATCGTGTTTCGTGATAGGCGTGGTTGTGCACGTGTTGGCAGCTGTTTGTTTTGTTTTTATTCGCGCGTGCCAGCCGCACTCAGCTGATTGCGTTTTGCAATCAGTGCGGTTGTTCATGCGTTCACAGCTGTCTGTTATTTTCTTATCTATTCTCTCCTTATTTAAATCTCATGTTTTCTCTTTGTCTTTGCCAGTGTGTTTTGTCGTTTACGCTTTACACGCGTTTCTTGTTTTGGTTCATCAGTTATTGGTCTTGTTGTGTTTTTATGTTTTTTTCTTTTTCTGCCCAGTTATTCCATTTGATGTCTGGACTGCCTATGCTCCGTGACCAGTGGTCTGTTCATCTGGATTTTTGGACTCTTGCTCTGGATTACTATTTATATTTGTGGATCCTTCAAAGTTTGCCTGGGTTATCATCTTTAATGACCTTCGCCTGTCTCGGACTACCGCTCGCCTGGTATTTGACCTGCTTGGACTCTGACCTGTTTCATTGAGCTCCTGGATTTTGGATCTGGAATTTTGAAACCTGACATAACACACTGTCCATTATGGACCCAGCAGAAGAAGCTAAGCTCCGAGCTGCTGTAGAACATTAGGGAGCGATGCTGAATCATCAGGCCGAGGAACTTTCTCATGCTCGTCATACCGTGGATGCCCTGGTTGCACGGGTCACTGAGCTCTCGGACTAGTTACACTATCTCCAGCCCGTCAATCTCAATTCTACGCCTCCAGCACCTCAACAGGCCACTGGTCATGAGCTACGTATTAATAATCCACCTATTTATGCTGGTGAATCAACTAATTGTCGTTCATTTCTTTTTTCACTTCAACCCCAGACTTACACATCAGATAGATCAAGAGTGGCTTATGTCATTTCTCTTCTGGCTGGACGCGCCCGCGACTGGGGTACTGCCATTTGGGACGCGCGCTCTTTGTGCTGTGGGGATTTCAAATTATTTAAAGCCGAGATGATAAAAGTATTTGACAAATCTGTGTTTGGCAAGGAGGCCTCCCGGCAATTGGCTGCGCTGCGTCAAGGAAAGAGATCAGTTTCTGATCATGCCATTGAATTTAAGACTCTTGCAGCAACTAGTGAGTGGAACCCAGTGGCACTCGTGGCACATTTTTGGATGGATTGGTGGCGGATGTTAAGGACGATATCTATGCTTGTGACCCCCCCGGAACTGCTTGATGACATTATTGATCTCGCCATTCATTTGGATTCCCATATGGAATTGAGTCGCAAAGTTCAGGGAAGTACCAGCTGGTCGCGGGTTTCCCCCTCTGCTTTCTGAGTTCCTGAATCGTCTGACCCTGAACCTATGCAGGTGGGGAGAATGCGTCTTACTACCGAAGAGAAGCAACGTTGACTTTTAAAGGGTCTTTGTCTATATTGTGGGGGTCATGGTCACATTGCGGCCATCTGTCCGGTAAAAGCCAATGCCACCAGTAGACAGGAGAGTTCTGGCGGGCGGTACTTCAATTTCTCCATCAGAGGGCTCTCGTACTCTCATTTCTGCTTCAGTATTACTGAATGGCTCAGTTATTAAATGTTCCGTGCTCATTGATTCAGGAGCGGAGGGGAATTTTGTTGATGCTGAATGGGCTCGTCACTATGGTCTCCCCATTTTTTCTCTCTCCTCTCCTCTCACCGTTCACTCTCTTAATGGACAGCAGCTCATGGCAGTTACTCAGATCACTGGTCCGGTGAGTTTGGTTACCTCGGGTAACCACTGGGAGGAACTAGAATTTTATTTATTGAATTCCTCTTCTGTTCCTTTTGTGTTGGGTCACCCTTGGATTTCTCTCCATAATACGCATATTAATTGGGCAGACAATATAATTCTCTCTTGGAGTTCTCGTTGTCATGCTTCTTGTCTTGTGTCTGCTCCGTCTTCTGTTTTTTCTTCTGTGTTGCAGGAGGAGGAGGTGGATCTCTCTCTGGTTCCTGATATGTACCACGATCTGCGTGCGGTCTTCAGTCGGTCCCAAGCTGCCTCTCTTCCTCCCCATCGACCGTATGATTGTTCAATTGATCTTCTTTCTGGCACTTCTCCTCCTCGCGGACGCCTTTTCTCCTTGTCTGCACCCGAGCGGGTGGCCATGGAGAAATATTTATCGGATTCTCTAGCAGCAGGTTTGATTCGTCCCTCTTCCTCTCCGGCGGGAGCGGGGGTTTTTTTTTGTTTAGAAGAAGGATGGCTCTTTGCGCCCCTGCATTGACTATCGTGGGCTGAATGACATAACTGTTAAGAACAGGTACCCCCTGCCTCTTATGTCTACAGCCTTCGAGGTCCTGGGGGGCGCAAGGTTCTTCACGAAATTGGATCTGCGCAATGCTTATCATCTAGTTCGGATTAGGGAGGGGGATGAGTGGAAGACGGCCTTTAATACACCCACAGAACATTTTGAATATTTGGTTTTTCCTTTCGGGC
>NW_015646116.1:146685-162952 GCF_001515625.1 Sinocyclocheilus rhinocerous | reverse complement strand
GATGTGTGCTATGTGTGCTGTGGGGATTTCAAGTTATTTAAAGCCGAGATGATAAAAGTATTTGACAGATGCAAGGAGGCTGCTTGTGACCCCCCCGGAACTGCTTGATGACATTATTGATCTCGCCATTCATTTGGATTCCCATATGGAATTGAGTCGCAAAGTTCAGGGAAGTACCAGCTGGTCGCGGGTTTCCCCCTCTGCTTTCTGAGTTCCTGAATCATCTGACCCTGAACCTATGCAGGTGGGGAGAATGCGTCTTACTACCGAAGAGAAGCAACGTTGACTTTTAAAGGGTCTTTGTCTATATTGTGGGGGTCATGGTCACATTGCGGCCATCTGTCCGGTAAAAGCCAATGCCACCAGTAGACAGGAGAGTTCTGGCGGGCGGTACGTCAATTTCTCCATCAGAGGACTCTCGTACTCTCATTCCTGCTTCAGTGTTACTGAATGGCTCAGTCATTAAATGCTCCGTGCTCATTGATTCGGGAGCGGAGGGGAATTTTGTTGATGCCGAATGGGCTCATCACTATGGTCCTCCCATTTATTCTCTCTCCTCTCCTCTCACTGTTCACTTCCTTAATGGACAGCAGCTCATGGCATTTGCTCAGATCACTGGTCCGGTGAGTTTGATTACCTCAGGTAACCACCGGGAGGAACTAAAATTGTATTTTATTTAATTCCTCTTCTTTTCCTTTTGTGTTGGGTCACCCTTGGCTTTCCCTCCATAACCCGCATATTAACTGGGCAGATAACATAATTCTCTCTTGGAGTTCTCGTTGTCATACTTCTTGTCTTGTGTTGCAAGAGGTGGACCTCTCTCTGGTCACTGATATGTACCACGATCTGCGTGCGGTCTTCAGTCTGTACCATGCTCCCTCTCTTCCTCCCCATCGACCGTATGATTGTGCAATTGATCTTCTTCCCGGCACTTCTCCCCCTCGCGGACGTCTTTTCTCCTTGTCTCCACCCGAGCGGGTGGCCATGGAGAAATATTTATCGGATTCTCTAGCAGCAGGTTTGATTCGTCCCTCTTCCTCTCTGGCGGGAGCGGGGTTCTTTTTCGTGAAGAAGAAGGATGGCTCTTTGCGCCCCTGCATTGACTATCGTGGGCTGAATGACATAACTATTAAGAACAGGTACCCCCTGCCTCTTATGTCCACAGCCTTCGAGGTCCTGTGGGGCACAAGGTTTTTCACAAAATTGGACCTATGCAATGCTTATCATCTGGTTCGGACTAGGGAGGGGGATGAGTGGAAGACAGCCTTTAACACACCCACTGGGCATTTTTAATGTTTGGTTTTACCTTTCGGGCTGTCCAACGCCCCGTCTTTCTTCCAAGCGCTCGTCAATGACGTGCTGAGAGATATGATGAACAACTTTGTATTTGTGTACCTGGATGATATTTTAATTTTTTCTCATTCATTCCAGGTGCACGTCCAGCACGTCAGACGAGTGCTTCAGCGGTTGTTGGAGAATCAATTGTTCGTGAAGGCGGAGAAGTGTACTTTTCATGCCCAGTCAGTTTCGTTCTTGGGATCTATCATCTTGGCGGGGTGGACATACGGCCCCAGGTCTCAAATTGTAACTTTTTTATTTCTTACAATTTGTAAATTTGTGAATTTCTATCATGATGGTTCTTTTCCATAAGATTAAATGTGGTAATAAAGAGTTAATGCTTTAAACTTTATCCGTGTTATGGGGGAAAATCATTTTGATAAAGCAATGATGCCTAAATATAATAACAACATTTAATAATATGTAATGTTTGTGTTTGTTACTGAGCCAGGAAGTGGGCACGTGACAAAATAACTCAAACCCGAAGACTCGAGAGGTGAACTAATATATTCTATTTCCGGTACAGACTGCATAGCTTTAGCTGAATGAACGATTCAATCCCAAAGACTCGAGAGGTGAACTAATCAATTCTGTTTCTTGTACACATCGGTCCTGGAGAGCTACAGTCCTGCAAAGTTCAGCTCCAACCCTAATCAAACACACCTGAACAAGCTAATCAAGGTCTAGGGTCTACTATAAAGCAACAGGCAGGTGACTTTTAATCATAGTTGGAGCGAAACTCTGCAGGACTGTGGCTCTCCAGGACCGACATTGGCCACCGCTGACACAGCCTGAAGCAATGAAATAATCGTTTCTATTTCTCATTTCTATTTCTCTTTGGCCTTGGATGCATTCTATTTTTTTTTTTCTAATTCTAAATGTGATCAATGTTGCGTAAGTAGATGTGTTGGGGAATTTGGCTATTAACATTTTAATTATATTCTGGTGAAATCAACGAAATTAATGAAATTACTTGAAAAAAGATTTGTTCATTTTGATAAATGAGATTCAAATATCTGAGTCAATAAAATTTTCCAAACTTCCTATCACTAATTTTCAGCAGATTTTCATTTTTGGGTAAAATATTCCTTTAAGGGGGTAGTTCACCCTAAAATAAAAATTGTTATCACTTTTTCAGCCTCACGTCTTTACAAACCTGGATAACAACACTGGACCTCACTGACATTCATTGCTACTTAAAAATAATTGTTTTAAAATTGTTTCAAAAAGAACATCCTCTTATCAGTGGCAGCTGAAGCAGAAATAAACATGTATCAGATTTAAATTTCATCTTTGGAGCTGAGTGTCTAGTGCTCAGATGATTCATTGTTATTTGTGTGACTTATCTAATGCATATAAGGCACATATTGGACTTCCTGTGAGTGTAGGATGTCACATGTTCTTTTCTCTGTTTGTGACTCACTCAATTGTTTTGTGCCCTAGAGAACAAGTATGGCTTATTGAGAGAGAGAGAACAGAAATTGTCATTCCTTACAGTCATGCCTCTTCACACATCTCAGAGCGAACATTTACATTCGGAGGCAACAAGAGACATCAGTCACAAATTTGCATGGATTCTCTTAACCTTGGGAAGAAATGTCTAATTTAAAAAATATATATATTTTGTTTGAAATCACTGATATTAACATGACATATATACATATACTGTAGTTATGCATATTCAGATAAACATATATATTAGAACAAAGACACCTGTACTGCTCCTAAATACTACTGTGCATTCATTTCAAATGAAGTAGTATTCACTGTGAGTGAGACTTTAGTGAAATAGGCTAATATATTTAAAAATAACATCAAATCTGTGCTTTAAAGCTAAGCCAGAAAACTCCGAAAGTAGGTAGAGTGACAAATGTTTAAAAGAGGATTTTTGCTTTAGCACCAGATTATATAAGGTTGCTAAAAAGGGCAAATCACATGTACCTCTATTTGTGCAACATAGTGCTGTATGACTGGCAGATTGTGAAGTAATAGCATCAAATTAAAGTTTCCCATCTGGATTCCTGCTGGATTATTGATCATCTAAACTATCATATTTATTAAATCGATTGATTAAGCATAACTAAAATTGATCTGGTTCATGATCCTACAGTGTAAATAAGTTTAATATATGCTCAGTAATTTCCTTCAGCCTGAGGCAGTAACATATTTGATAATAAGCACAGTTAGTTCTTAAAAAATCTACATGCTTTGGCACATAAACACAAATACATGCAGAAAAGCCCTCACCTACAACACCCTCACTTCTGTTAAAGTGAAATGCTGTCAAGTGAATTTGCCGCTAGCCGATTTGGAGGAATTTTAAGAATCTTATACAGACATTTCACTGGGAACATGCATATGTATGTTTCATTAACTTTCAGTTCATATTTTTATTATGTCCTTTCTGTAGCACTTCACATAAAAACGAAATAGCAGAATAAAATGTTCATGTTTGAAAGTATGAAAAACACCCAACAGAGCTGACTTAGTAGCCTTTATTAAGAGCTTGAACTTGTGTTAAGATATACATAGCTGCTGGACTTCAGTATTTATATGCTAAAGGATTGTGGGTAATCATCCCTGCATAGCTAATCAAGCCAATCTTTGTTGAATTGCATCTTGGGCATTGCACACTAATATATCCAGATAAAAGTGTGACTGAACTTTAATTAAGGATAAGACTTCATAAAATCATATCATAAATGTGTTGAGACAACGACAACATCCTTAGGTGAGATATCATGACAGTTTATGAATGTTAACATGGCAGGGTCAGTGAATGGTTTATTGTTACCGCTCACAGTACAATCTCATTCAATGTAGCCTAAGGTGATACTGATGCTCATCCACCAAAACAGACAAGACAATTTAGTGTCTTTATATGGATTAAACGGGCATTCTGGCATGTGGATCTACCAAACAGCTTTAAAATGCATTAAAGCTTTTGAAGAATTTCCTTAAAAATGATAGCAATCAAATTACTCTGCACCTAAACTTTGCATGGGTCAAAAGACAAATTTTCCCTTTTAAAAAATAAATAAATAAAATGTAAAATGCTGCTTTGAAGACAACAAAACAAGCTAGTATCCAGCAAAAACGCTGTACTAATCAGTGCTGAGATGATGTTTCTTCTACGCCAATACTTAAAAAAAAAACAAAAAAAACATTTCATCTACCATCAGACAAAATCACCACATCTGCCAATCTTCCCTTCCTCCATTAGATTAAACAGCCTCATCTGCCTGTGTCCGGATTGTACAACATGCAGGACGTAGAGTTTAGTTTAGAATCTGTTTGAAAAGTTTATTAAAATATCCAATTAAATATAAAGTATGCAAATTGTCAAGCAAAAGTTTCATATAAAAAAGCAAGCAAATGAAAGCAAAATTCAGTTAATTATTTTTAATACAATTATTTTATAATATACTTTTTAAATATAATAAATTGAGTATAAAACAAATAATAATAAATCGGCAAGTACCAAAAATAAAAGTATCATATCGGGCGAGTACTGGGAAAAAGTGGTATCGGTGCATACTTTCTACATTGCGATTGACTATTTTTAGTTCTTAATGCGCTTTTTATTTAAAATAATTAATCTTCAATGATGTATTAGCACTTAATGATTTAACTACATGAAATGTTGATAGCCTATATTAATTGCAGGCCATTATAACGGATTGTACCAATTGTCATCTGTTCTGCTTTGGTATATTAACTGTCCCTCTAAGGCTGTAAATGAGAGAGAGACTATCCATAATTTATAAGGCCAATTACCAAATACGGTATTAAAACCTTCCTTATTTGGTATTATCTGTTATTTTTTTGAGTTCTCATTATGTGTAAGATGTGAAAGGGTTTGGGAGTTCAAGGTGTGTGCCAGTTAATGGCCACCATTAGATGCTCTCTAATCAGCTTTTCCCTATTTCACATGAAATCTAAGCACAGTATTGCTCCATATGAAGAGAGATTAGATTGAGTGAGAGCTCTTTGCTCAGATTAGTGGTGGTCTATCAGAGAGGTGGGTATTTGTTTCCTAAATGATTGAGCTGGAGAAAATGGCTGCTCTTTTCAACAGCAAATAAGCTTTAACCATTTACCAAAGGTCAAGAGTGTATGCAGATATTTACTCGTAATTAGAGCCTCCATTGGTTCACAATGATAGTCAAAGTTGCTTTGTTCAGGGAAAACATTTATTTTCTAACAGCTTCTAACAGCTAACAGATGTTGACTTTTTTAGCAATCAGAACTTTGCATGTCAGGAGAATATGCATACCCAAGGTTTAAACATGAAAGTTCTGTGCGCTATGTATTGTCTTGTGAAGGGAAAGTAGTGGCCTAATGGTTAGAGAGTCGGACTCGTAACCCAAAGGTTGTGGGTTCGAGTCTCGTACCGGCAGGGATTGTAGGTGGGGGAATGAATGTACAGCGCTCTCTTCCACCTTCAATTCCATGACTGAGGTGCCCTTGAGCAAGGCACCGAACCTCCAACTGCAGCATAAATGGCTGCCCACTGCTCCGGGTGTGTGTTCACGGTGTGTGTGTGTGTTCACTGCTGTGTGCGTGCACTTTTTGGATGGGTTAAATGCAGAGCACTAATTCCAAGTATGGGTCACCATACGGGCAGAACAAAGAGTGAGGACAACCTCTGTCAGGCGTCTACCAGCGAGCCATAGACATTGATCACTGACCTGTCTTGTTACGGTGACATAAACCTGCTGCTGCGGCCAGGGCTTAGCCTCTAGCCCAGATCAAAAAGCTCTCAGGCTGAACTCGGAGGTGATTAATGCCTTCGGTTACAGCGTGCTCTCTGGTCACTGTGTCAATCACATGGACAGATGCTTTGTCATAACACTACAAACCCAATGCTGTTGCAGAATCTATGGATCTAGGGGTGAATCATGAATTTTTTTTACAAGTTGGTGTGATTACGCAGTGAAAAGAAGTGGTGTAGGTGTAATTGAGTCTGGTTTCTTGCAAAGTTTTCTCTCTTTTCTACTTAAATGCTTTTTTCCTTGCCATAGTCGCTCATGGATTGCCTAGAAGGATTTGCAAGGCGCTCTTTTCAGTAAAGCTGTGTTGGAATTATATGTATTTTGGTAAGTGCTAAACAAATACAACTAATTAGGACTGCTTAAACTAAATTATTTTTTTTTTTTTTTACAAGCTGATATAATTGTGCAGTGAGAAGAAGTGTTATAGGTGTAGAGTCTGGTTTCTTGCAAAGTTTTCTACTCCTCTTCTAACAGCTTTTTCTTTTCCATAGTCACTCTTGGATTGCTTACTGGAAGGATTTGTAAGGCACTCCATTCAGTAAAGCTGTTTTGGAATTATGTGTATTTTGGAAAGTGCTAAACAAATAAAAGTAATAAGGACGGCTTGAAGTAAATTAGGGCGTGTGCGTGTGTGTGTGTGTGTTCACTACTCACTGTTAGTTATAAATATTAATACTGATATATACTGTTATATTACTACCAATTGTTTTCTATATTATAAATTATCATTATTATTATTATTATTATTATTATTATTATCATTATTATTATTATCATCATTATTATTATTATTATCAATCTTAGCAGAAACTGTAGGGTTAGTCTAAGAAAATTAAAAACAAATATTTTTTCAAATCCATATTTATTTATTTGTTTGTTTGTTTGTTCCAAGTACCTACGTAATATGTAAAAGTGTAATAAATAAATAAACCAGAAAACAGTTCAGATTTGAACGTAGGTTTCCTTGCATACTACACTGTAATAAAGACATTTCAAAGTTGTAAATAAAACACATTTCTGGAGTATGTTTTACAAGAAAATACTATTTCAGTGTTTACTTCAAAGTGCCATGTTTAATTCAGTGTGTTTTGTAATTATTTGTAAAATTTCTAAGATAAAAGTGTACAAAAAAAAAAAAATCTTTACCACTTGCCCAATACTTATCACACATTTAAACAGTACTAAAATACTTTAATTTACATTATGTCAAATATGTTTACTACAGGTGCATGACACTCCTGATGGCACATGACACTCCTGATTATATATATATATATAGTACACAAAACTGTAGAACTTGCCCAATACATATCACATTTTTAAATAGAGCTAAAATATTTCATTTACAGTACATTATGGCAAATATGTTTACTACAGGTGCATGACGCTCCTGAAAGTATATAAAAGTATATAAAGTAGCATATGAAGTATGTAAGTATATAAAGTATTTCTGCTTATGTATGATCAGTAGTAGATGTATATACGAATATATCATGGCTAATGCAATAACACTTCAATGAGCGACATGTAGTTCTGTTCTTGGCTTTCTCTACAGCCCCTGACAGAATTGCTTTATTATCCTCTAAGCATCATCCCACAGACATCACACACTCCTCTGACATTTGGCCTGTGACAGGAGCAGAGATGAGGGCAGAAGAAATATTAACATTCTCTACCACCTCTCCATCTCTTACATATCTGACAACAGCGCCATGGGTTAAGACAAAGTGGAGTGACAGCGGCTCGAAATGGCAATTCTTAGACAAGGGGAAAAAAAAGCCAAAGCCCAAAACAGGGAATGAAGAAAAGGAAATGTTTGATGCACTGACTGAATGCAAGGTCTGCCCGGAGATTGGCATTCACAACCTCACAACTCCTGCTTTGAACTTCTTGTAGGGGCAGACAGTGTGAGGACATTAACAGCAAAGAAAGGCAGAGTGAGAGATTGTGATGGAAACTCTCAGTGAAATAATCAGCACATGTTCGACGCTCCCAGCCATGGTGAGAGAAAGCAAAGAGAACAAAGCTTCAGCTCACACAGGGCAGGAGAGCATGGAGGAAATGGCGTGGAAGAGAGGTCACTGTCTGCGTTTTCTCTTTCAGGACTGATCATGCTGTGAATTGTCTCATGTATGGCTGCTGTTTAAACACAATAACATGCTGATCTTAAAATAACAACGTTCAACACAGAGATGTTATTTGAGTTTCAGACTATATTATATATAATGCTTTTTGGAATACGTAATCGTGATTGGTCACGACATTGAGCATATTTGAATAATGAAATTTAAAATGTACATTTGACATTGGTGATATTAAAACTTTATAAAACATTATTCTCACCAATGCTGCATTTATTTGACCAGCAATACAGTAAAATTGTTCTATTTTACAAATTTTTAAAGCGTGATTAATTCATGTGATGGCAAAGCTGAATTTTCAGCAGCCATTACTCCAGTCTTCAGTGTCACATGATCAATGTTTGAAATAGTTTTGCTGATTAATATTTTTGTGGAAACTGTGATACTCTTTTGATGAATAGAAATTTCAAAAGAACAGCATTTATTTGAAACTTAAATTTTTGTAACATTTATAAATGTATTTTCTATCATTTTTGATCAATTTAATGTATCATTGCTGAATAAAAGTATTAATTTCTTTCAAAATAAATAAATAAATGTTTGAATGGTAGTTGTAATGGTAGTTGCTTGTTGCTATACTTGTAGTAGTTACAGTGTCTTGGTTTAATAGACCTGCTGGTGTGCACTTGTGTGTACTGCGTTTTGCCACAGAGAATATTCATTAGAGCAGTAACAATTTGCACCATTGCAAAAGGCATTCCATGAGTTCATTTCAAAAGGAGGGTGGGTAATAAAGGATAAAGAAGCTTATGTAGGATTGTCACGGCTGCTAACAGAACATCCAGCATCAAATGCAATCTCCCTTTGTGTTGACTGTGAATGTAAACAGCAACCAGTGATACTTCAGCAGGGGCTGAGTCACTTTCCTCCAAGCACAGGTCCAAACTCTACTGCATTTGCCTCTTGGGAAGGGATTTCATTGCTCACTGGTTCTGAATTATCTCCTCAGCTGTTGGAATGAATGGATTAAGTTTACCAGTACTGTACCTTACAGTTCTGTTGTATAGCTTGACTATATTACATTACCAGTTAAAAAAATGATAATGCTTTGAAAGCCCTTTAGAATCATGCCCTTTCGTTAGTAAGCACAGCCTTGAATTTACTAGTATTTTAAGACTCGGCACGTCTACTTCTTATATCTTCAAATTTAAAATTTCTAAATTTTTTAAACGTGTCTTATAATGGCTGTTTTTTTGAATGAACTTCAATTCTGACCTTGTAACTCAAATGGCCACCAGAGTGACAGTGTCCAGATTAATGCTTCCTCTTTAGTGATCTCGTCTCTCAGAGCCTTTGCCCTGGCAATGAAAATAAATTACAAGTTGCCGCACCCATCTATCATGCTTAACTAATGCCAAAGTGTAGAATTTCAATGTGACACTTATCCCCAAATTCAAAAGATGTGCTGTCTCCCATCTCATTATAAAACCTCAGGAGAATAGCGGCCATAAACACACGACGGCATTTTCTTTCAACATTGACATTCAATGAATGTCTGAGGGTGTACTTAGGAGAAAAAAAAAGATAAAAAATAAACAAGCATGAGCTGCCAAACAAATTAAAAAGATGAGCTGTCAACTATGTAATTCATTCATACATTAATTAATATATTTTATCTGTAATGTTGTTTTATAAAGATTATGTGATGAAGTTGTGTATAGTATAAATATTTATTGCTTTAATATAAATGTATGTGAATGCATCTGGACATTCATAACTCATAACATATATATATATATACATATATATATATATATAATATTACAGGGGAGCTTGAATAACTAATTAAATAATTAAATTAAATAATTTTACAATTTCAGGTTTAGGCTGAACATTTTCTTAATAACTGAATAAAAATCAAAATGTGTTATAATTATCCCTTCTCTCCCCAGCTGTCTAAATTATTATTAAAAATGCATTAAAAATGTAAAATGGGTTACAACCATTTCTTCCTGTTAGAAGATAATCTGCCTGGGCACAAGCTCTGTGGTCGTGGCTGAAATGAAAGCTCTGTATCAGTATAAAAATGTTTATTTGTTTGTGAACATGCCATGATAGAAATCATGTCTTTTTTTTTCCACTCATATATACACACTGATGTGCTACACATTGATGCACATATACAAGATGGGCTTCGGCAGGAAATGAGAGGCTATCATGTTTTCCACTTCTTGGCTTTTCTCCATTTCACTGAGGTGTAACACACACTGTTGTGATTGTCTCAGCAGAGCTTGTGTTTTGTCACAGCAGTATAGAAGCCCGCCAGTATGTCGTAGCACCGCATGCACCCCTGAATGTCAATAAGCTAGTGGCCTCTGACTAGCCCACTGTCTAATGGACCATTACCCGCTGTGATGAATTCTGTGTCTATGTCAACACTTTGACCCCACACACTGTCTTGCTGTTGCTTTTCACATTGTGTGGACTTTATTACATCTGTGTATAGTATAAATATTCATTGTTTTAATATAAATGTATGTGAATGCATCTGGACATTCATAACTCATAATATATATATATATATATATATATATACATATATATATATATATAATATTACAGGGGAGCTTGAATAACTAATTAAATAATTAAATTAAATAATTTTACAATTTCAGGTTTAGGCTGAACATTTTCTTAATAACTGAATAAAAATCAAAATGTGTTATAATTATCCCTTCTCTCCCCAGCTGTCTAAATTATTATTAAAAATGCATTAAAAATGTAAAATGGGTTACAACCATTTCTTCCTGTAACTACGAACACATCACCTTTGCCAGCTACCTGAATTATAGCTTATATATTTAGATCCTCCTAAAATGTATCCGTGATTTGTCTCCATATGCCAAATGCTTGATGATGCTATTCAGTTTCTCTCAAAGAGGCAAATGAAACGGGATTTTCCATTGCTTAATGCAGACAGATTCTCATTCTCATCGTCTGGCTATGGAACGGTGTTCATTTATTGGAGTCGAGCCAAAATGACAGTAAATGTGGTGAGGAAGAATCCAAGCAACAGACTGATGCATTACAAGGTAGAAGATAATCTGCCGGGGCACAAGCTCTGTGGTCGGGGCTGAAATGAAAGCTCTGTATCAGTATAAAAATGTTGTCTTTTCCCACTCATATATTCCCACTGATGTGCTACACACTGATGCACATATATAAGATGGGCATCAGCAGGAAATGAGAGGCTATCATGCTTTCCACTGCTAGGCTTTTCTCCATTTCACTGAGGTGTAACACACACTGTTGTGATTGTCTCAGCAGAGCTTGTGTTTTGTCACAGCAGTATAGAAGCCCGCCAGTATGTCGTAGCACCACATGCACTCCGAATGTCAATAAGCTTGTGGCCTCTGACTAGCCCACTGTCTAACGGACCATGACCCGCTGTGATGAATTCTGTGTCTATGTCAACACTTTGACCCCACACACTGTCTTGCTGTTGCTTTTCACATTGTGTGGACTTTATTACATTTAGCGAGGATAAGAGTATAGCTGTCATGTCTAGAATTGTCAAATGAGAGCATATTTACAATTTAGCATTAGCCTATATATAAGGTATAAGTGTTGTTGTTCTGAATATCTTCCGTGCTCAGCATGGAATATCATGCCGACAACAATTCAATACACAAGAGGTTAATACTGAGTAACTGAGTAGACACAATATTGCCAGGTGTCCATTTTTGTTCTGCCAATCAAAATGGTTCCAAACAAAACCAAAGCAGAGCTGTTGTGTTTCTCTGAGCAACACAGAAGTGGTATTTTGTTTCTGAATGCATCAGTGTTTTTAAAGGAATCAGTTGGATGAATGATTCAATGACTTACTTGTTTCATTCCTGAGTGAATTTTATGAATCGGTTGAGTAATTTAATGACTCACACAGACAACTTGTATCTTTGCTGAATGAATCAGTGTTTTTGAAGGAATTGGTTGGGTGAATGATTCAATAACTCACTTGTCTTCTTTCCTGAATGAATCAGTATTTTTTTTAACAAATCAGTTGAATGAATGATTCAGTTACTCACTCTTTTATTTTGTTTCTGAATGAATCAATGTTTTTAACAATCGGTTGAGTGAATGACTTAATTCACTCAAAAAACACAGTCACTTGTCGCCACCTACTGGTGATAAAACTTGTGTAACAATATAACAGTTGATCATTTCTTTTTCTCACATTTCACACTTTTCACATTGAAAAACTTTGGTAACACTTTAATATAAGGTTCCATTTGTTAATATAAACTGATTAACATGAACTAATAATGAAGGATCATTCTAAAGGAGATAATAGTAATTAATCTTATTTGATTTAAAACAATTACTAATATTTTATTAAAATCAAAAGTTGTAGGTTATCTGTTAATATTATTTAATGGACCTACGCTAACATGAACTAACATAAACAGCTGTAATTGAATTAACTAACGCTAACAAAGATTAATAAATATACAGCAAATGTATTTCTCTTTATTTGTTAATGCATTTAGCTAACATTAACTAATAGGACCTTATTGTAAAGAGTTACCAAAATTTCCACCACTAATGCAATAACTTCTATGAGGAACATGGTGATACAAACAGTGAAAAGTCCCAATGCTGTTAGTCTGTCTGTCAACATTGTTGTAATGCCACTCCAACCAAATTCAAGGACCAGAAGTAACTGTGGTATAATTAATTATAATTAATTGCATTTTACCTTTAAGCAGAACTGTAATTAGCATATCCCTCGTATAAGTTCTAATAAGAAAAGTCCTGCCACTGATTTTGTACTGGATGAATACAAGTTTAGTTTTTTATATATATATTTTTTTTTTTTATTTGCTTCAGGGATAAATGCTCTCTGACACTGTGCAACACAGATGCCAGATTAAGAGATCTGGTTTAAGAGTCTGGTTTAACTTCGCTCTGAAAGTATTGGGATGTCAGATCCCTTTGCATTAAGCCTAACACATACTCCAATCATGCAGCCAAATGTATTTATCATCACAGGCCACAGATTGCTGACATTGTCAGTCATAATGTAATTACATATACAAGTACTATATTTGTTAGGAAGTATTTGGTAGAATCCTATACGTTAAAGGGGTCATGAGCAGCTGGTGAAAACATGGTCTGCGCCCCAATCAGCGCGCGTCCACTCTGCCACACAGGCCATGTTTTCCCATGTGGATGGGGCGGAGGCCCACGGGTACGTGCGCTCTCCCCCAGTCGAGGAGACCGTCGCTGCGCACCTGTGTCCTGCAGCAGCCAAGACCCTAGGCTCAGACATCAGCCTCCCCTCAAAGCCGTGCAGGACCACCGCCCACCTTGCCAATAAAGCGTATGCGTCTGATGGCGAGGCGGCTTCCGCGCTGCACGCCATGGCAGTGCTGCAGGTTTTTCAGGCGAAGCTCCTGCAGGCAGCGGAGGGCGGAGCCCTCACGGCAGAGGCCATTAAGGATCTGCTCACAGCGACGGACTTCGCGCTGATGGCGACGAAGCGAGCAGCCCAGGCTGTGGGTAAGGCCATGGGTTTTATGGTCGTCCTTCAGAGGCACCTTTGGTTAAACCTAGCTGACCTCAAGAATGCTGACCGTAAAGTGCTGTTGAACGCTCCTGTGACTCCCTCCGGCCTGTTTGGTGACGCCGTGGAGTCCATTACTGAGCGCTTTGCAGAGGCTCAAAAGCGCGCCAAAACCATGAGTCACGTGATGCCGAGGTGCGCTTTCCAGCAGCAGACTGCGAGATCCAGATCCTCGTCGGCACCTGGCTCTTCCCAGCGAAGGGATAACCCCAGGCCAGCGACCGCGGCGGTGACGGCTACTGCTCCTCGCCAGGAGCCGGATGTCCAGAGGAAGGCCTGGGGTCCCGGGAGGAAATGCCACGGCCAGCGGAGGAGCCCGCAAAGTGACTCTCGCCCACCGCCAGCTGCTAAGCCGTCGTCCTGACGGTCTAAAGAGAGGAGGAGAGTGCGTGAGCGGCCCGGCTCCCAAGCGCCACAAGTTCATGTTTTCAAATGTTTGTGTGTTGGATGTTCATTCAATAAAAATGCATACATTCTCACAAAAAGAGCTATTTCCTCCTCACTCAGTCAATGCGGTGCCACTCGCCCCGCCTCAGAGCAGTGCAGAACCGCCGCCCACACACTCGCCGGCGCATCCAACGACCAAGCACAGAACACGAAATGACATTTAACAGCGGACGCTAGAAACAGGGACACACAGGGCTTAAATAACAAGGGAGCTAATGGGACAATTAATTAAACACAGCTGGAACTGATAGAACTAAACAAAGGATGTAATTGAAATCTCGATGGTTTTTTTCATTAAGTCTAACATCAGGATGAATGAATAAACCCAGTCTAGAGAACACAGATACTTTTCTCAAGAATAATGGAAAAAGAGGCAGTCCATCAGTCTTGAAAATGAGGAGCCACCCGAACCTTCATGGCAAAATATATACCTTTGTTAGCAGTAAGTTGTTTTCATGTTGTATGTCATATAATTGAAAAACATCTCTCTTTCTCGCTCTCTCTCTGGTTGTTGGCATTGACACTGGAATAATCTTAAAGGTGCTGTATGTAGGATTGACACCGAGTGGTTGAACTAGGTATTGTAGTCCAAATAAAAAAGGTCTGAAGAGAGGAGGAGAGTGCGTGAGCGGCCCGGCTCCCAAGCGCCACAAGTTCATGTTTTCAAATGTTTGTGTGTTGGATGTTCATTCAATAAAAATGCATACATTCTCACAAAAAGAGCTATTTCCTCCTCACTCAGTCAATGCGGTGCCGCTCGCCCGGCCTCAGAGCAGTGCAGAGCCGCCGCCCACACACTCGCCGGCGCATCCAACGACCAAGCACAGAACACGAAATGACATTTAACAGCAGACGCTTGAACACTAGGAAACACTGTGTTTAAGTAATGGAGCAAACAAAGGAACTGACGAGATGATTTATAAACACAGGTGGAAACTAATGAACTATAAAGAGGAACAGGAACAGGAAAACCCAAATATGGGTATAATAATAATACTGGAGCACGTGGGGGAGGAAAACACAACAGGAGACATGGAACAGAGTCTGACAGTAGGAAGGAGTCAAATGCTGTTATCAGACAGAGTTCATTCATACTTGAGAACTCAAAAATAAATAATCTTCAGTGCACTGTAAATCAGCTCCTAGAATAATATCAGGTCACTAGACTTACCCATAATGCATTTACCTTTACTGTCATTATTATTCTGACACAGTTATTACTCATAGTTGGTCACCCCAATATAATACATCCTGTCTGTCTGGATGTTTGAATAGATAAAAAGGAACAAAGGATGTAATTGAAATCTTGATGGTCTTTTTCATTAAGTCTAACATCAGGATGAATGAATAAACCCAGTCTAGAGAACACAGATACTTTTCTCAAGAATAATGGAAAAAGAGGCAGTCCATCAGTCTTGAAAATGAGGAGCCACCCGAACCTTCATGGCAAAATATATACCTTTGTTAGCAGTAAGTTGTTTTCATGTTGTATGTCATATAATTGAAAAACATCTCTCTTTCTCGCTCTCTCTCTGGTTGTTGGCATTGACACTGGAATAATCTTAAAGGTGCTGTATGTAGGATTGACACCGAGTGGTTGAACTAGGTATTGTAGTCCAAATAAAAAATATTGGAGAGGGTTTTTTTCACCCTGCCCCTCCTCCTCAGACTTGACGCACACGCAGGTTGCCAGATTGACGACACCAACAGGAACGAGCGCACTTGACGATGAATGAATTGAAATACGCTGTGTTTTCCGCCAACTGGCAACCATGGGTCCCGAAATACAATTGGGTAAACTGGTAGTGGGCGGGTTGCACAAACCAAAACAGAGACCTACATTCCAGCCCGGAACGCACATTTTCAAAGGAGAATAACTGACTGTAGCATTGTTTTTCAGATAAACAAGTATGTTAACTTAGCATGTTTCTTAAATATCTGCAAACATATTATGGTATTTTTATGCTTTAGTAGAGTCAAAAACTTACATACAGCACCTTTAA
>NW_015646116.1:142277-143763 GCF_001515625.1 Sinocyclocheilus rhinocerous | reverse complement strand
GAGGAAGGCCTGGGGTCCCGGGAGGAAATGCCACGGCCAGCGGAGGAGCCCGCAAAGTGACTCTCGCCCACCGCCAGCTGCTAAGCCGTCGTCCTGACGGTCTAAAGAGAGGAGGAGAGTGCGCGAGCGGCCCGGCTCCCAAGCGCCACAAGTTCATGTTTTCAAATGTTTGTGTGTTGGATGTTCATTCAATAAAAATGCATACATTCTCACAAAAAGAGCTATTTCCTCCTCACTCAGTCAATGCGGTGCCGCTCGCCCGGCCTCAGAGCAGTGCAGAGCCGCCGCCCACACACTCGCCGGCGCATCCAACGACCAAGCACAGAACACGAAATGACATTTAACAGCAGACGCTTGAACACTAGGAAACACTGTGTTTAAGTAATGGAGCAAACAAAGGAACTGACGAGATGATTTATAAACACAGGTGGAAACTAATGAACTATAATGAGGAACAGGAACAGGAAAACCCAAATATGGGTATAATAATAATACTGGAGCACGTGGGGGAGGAAAACACAACAGGAGACATGGAACAGAGTCTGACAGTAGGAAGGAGTCAAATGCTGTTATCAGACAGAGTTCATTCATACTTGAGAACTCAAAAATAAATCATCTTCAGTGCACTGTAAATCAGCTCCTAGAATAATATCAGGTCACTAGACTTACCCATAATGCATTTACCTTTACTGTCATTATTATTCTGACACAGTTATTACTCATAGTTGGTCACCCCAATATAATACATCCTGTCTGTCTGGATGTTTGAATAGATAAAAAGGAACAAAGGATGTAATTGAAATCTCGATGGTCTTTTTCATTAAGTCTAACATCAGGATGAATGAATAAACCCAGTCTAGAGAACACAGATACTTTTCTCAAGAATAATGGAAAAAGAGGCAGTCCATCAGTCTTGAAAATGAGGAGCCACCCGAACCTTCATGGCAAAATATATACCTTTGTTAGCAGTAAGTTGTTTTCATGTTGTATGTCATATAATTGAAAAACATCTCTCTTTCTCGCTCTCTCTCTGGTTGTTGGCATTGACACTGGAATAATCTTAAAGGTGCTGTATGTAGGATTGACACCGAGTGGTTGAACTAGGTATTGTAGTCCAAATAAAAAATATTGGAGAGGGTTTTTTTCACCCTGCCCCTCCTCCTCAGACTTGACGCACACGCAGGTTGCCAGATTGACGACACCAACAGGAACGAGCGCACTTGACGATGAATGAATTGAAATACGCTGTGTTTTCCGCCAACTGGCAACCATGGGTCCCGAAATACAATTGGGTAAACTGGCAGTGGGCGGGTTTCACAAACCAAAACAGAGACCTACATTCCAGCCCGGAATGCATATTTTCAATGGAGAATAACTGACTGTAGCATTGTTTTTCAGATAAACAAGTATGTTAACTTAGCATGTTTCTTAAATATCTGCAAACATATTATCATATTTTTATGCTTCAGTAGAGTCAAAAACGTAC
>NW_015646116.1:138028-141580 GCF_001515625.1 Sinocyclocheilus rhinocerous | reverse complement strand
GGGGTCGTCACATGTGGTTGACGCAAGCCCGCCGGCCGCTCCTTTGTCGAATCCGCTGGCCGCGCCGTTCTCTAGCCCGTCGGCCATTCCTCACTCAAGCCCGCTGTGTGTGACGCTGTGTGTTTCGTTGTGAAAGCGAAACTACTTTGTTTGGCCTTCCAAAAGAGGACACGACTAGAAATCAGTGGTTAAAGGTGCTGTATGTAGGATTTACACCGAGTGGTTGAACTAGGTATTGTAGTCCAAATAAAAAATATTGGAGAGGGTTTTTTTCACCCTGCCCCTCCTCCTCAGACTTGACGCACACGCAGGTTGCCAGATTGACGACACCAACAGGAACGAGCGCACTTGACGATGAATGAAATTAAATATGCTGTGTTTTCCGTCAACTGGCAACCCGGGGTGCCAAAATACAATTGGGAAAACTGGCAGTGGTTGGGTTTCACAAACCAAAACAGAGACCTACATTCCAGCCCGGAACGCACATTTTCAAAGGAGAATAACTGACTGTAGCATTGTTTTTCAGATAAACAAGTATGTTAACTTAGCATGTTTCTTAAATATCTGCAAACATATTATGGTATTTTTATGCTTTAGTAGAGTCAAAAACTTACATACAGCACCTTTTTTAGAGAAGGACAGTAGGGCAATGTGCAATGTGGTCTTTTGTTTTGCCCTGAGCAGCTCTGGTGGGTAATACAGGATTAAAGTGATATGCAAGCATGTGAGGACGGGCCTCGGGACAAATCCTCCATCCCAACCCAATTAAACATGCATCTCAATGGAGCCCTGAATGGAGATATTGCATTGACATGTTTATATCATATTATGTAAGCAGAATTGTAAAATCAGAGCTTTTCCTGTTGGAATGTAGCCTGCTTTTGGTGCTATTTGCACAGTGAATTTGAATTCAGATGCTATTTTTTGAAGATCATAATCCTCTTGCAGGCATCTTTACTCTCAAATCCAGTCAAAAGGTATCTCAGTTGTGAAGATTCAGTCCTTTAGTTTTTCACTAGTCCTCTTTTTCTAAACCATGGGGTTCACTGTGAATTTACGTTTATTTTTTTGGTTCAGGGATCCTTTCAGTCTAAAATGTTGTCTTTTTGGATGTATTGGTCTTTGTTTTCCTTCTCTGATACACCGCAAAAAGAAATTGCAGGAAACGTATTTTCCACAAATCCGTTTGCACCACGTTCTTTTGTCACTTAATACTTTATTTTGGTGCATCAATCTATTTTGGACCATGGTTTTATACACTAAGGAAAATAATTTTCTACACAAACGGTTTAAATTAGATTGATTTTAATATATTATGAATTAAATTAGATTAATTAATGCAAATGAAAATTTTATTTATTTGCCATTTACCACACAACATTTTTTTTAAATTATGAATTGTGTTGAATTAGTTTTAAAATACAAATTCCATTAATTTTAAGGATAAAACTTCAATTTTTACTCTGAATTATTGTCTGCACTATATACAGTTTACTCAAATGTTAATTCAGCTTGATGGAAATGTTCCATACAATCGAAATGTGTAAACAAAAAGACTTTAATACTCTTTATTTGAAATATGTCTCAACATTTGGTTTCTGTGGATATCAATTTGTATTCACTTCAATTCATGTTTATTTGTATAACACTTTTCACAATACATAATTGTTTCAAAGTAGCTTTAGGGGAGATGTTTCTACTTTAAAATTAAGAGTAATTTGTTATCAGAGGTGACCATGTCAAAGTAATGTCCATGGCAGAAATGTACAGTTCTAGGATAAAACAAATCATCTAGTTAATGGCATGTATTAAAGCATAAATTATGAACATAATTAAGGAATGATAACAATGTAAGGAATTTACTGTATATTGTTTACAATATTGCAAAAATAAATCTATAGAACAAAAAAAATTATGATAATAATAAAAAGGAACAGTAAAAAAGGGGAATCTATTTCAAATCTTTGATAATCCTTAGAAAAACAATAGGGCCCTGCGCCTTTCTGGCTTGGGCCCTAATAATAAAAAGGAACAGTAAAAAAGGGGAATCTATTTCAAATCTTTGAGTGAATGTCTATTGTTTACAATATTGCAAAAATAAATCTATAGAACAAAAAAAATTATGATAATAATAAAAAGGAACAGTAAAAAAGGGGAATCTATTTCAAATCTTTGAGTGAATGTGGTCATTTATCACCACTATTGACACTCACTCATGCTTAAACTCCACCTAAGAATTTGGCATAATCCATTTTTTCCCTCAATTTGCTGAGCAATGATCTGGTCTATTCAATATCCAAACTCCCATTTGCTGTCTTGTGCATGTCTTCACAAACACCATCAGTAATGTTTCTAATAGTGAGCTGTTGAACTGTCAAGGTGATGTGTTTTGTTTCATTATCACTTCGTAACACTTACGAAAGTCAATAGTCTTAGCTTAACAGTTAAGAGTTATGTTTCCTAAGCAACAAGCCATTCGATTTCAGCACTTTTTTTTTCTTTCCAAAATGATCTTGCAAATCTGTGTTTATCATAGCACAAACTTGACATCTGGTCATTAATTGTTTTATAATTCTGATACAGCTTTAGCTATGTCATGCTTAGCTGGTGATAAAATAGTTTTGTTTTTGCAAAAACAAAAGTGTATTTGACAACCAGAATGCAAAGTTGCTCAGATAAAGAAGAATTTTCTTATTATATTATATTATATTATATTATATTATATTATACGATTTATTATGAATTACGATATTTGTAATTTAAAATTGGCATAAAAAATTATGTGCATATTTTCATGACAGCATTTAACATGATAATCTTAGTGCAGCATCATTTTACATAAGTCATTCTCAAGCCCACCTGCAAGGACACCAGCGGAGCTGACAAAGGGATGGGGGGAATGTAAATAGAGTAGAAAAGATAAATCATCAACCTGTGCTGAGGCTGAAAAGAAAGGGGGAGACCTGGAGGTAAATGATGGATGGCCTCCGAGAGCAAGCTGAGAGTTTGATGACTCGAAGTTGCGGTACATAAAGCTCCTTCTTTTCCCTCAAGGCCTTTGTTTTATCACATTTTCACAGAGCTACCGCCCTGTTTCTGATGCCCTCTGTTATGTTATGAGTTGACAGGGTAGCCTTCCTTCTGAAAAAAAAAAAAATGGCCTTTAGTCTTGAGGGGCTCTGCGTACACAGGCTTCACATCCTTCTTGCTTCCCCCATGCTCCCTCTATATTATTAATTAGGTTTCCTTCTGGAGCCACATTATTGCCTTAAACCAAACACTGCCTGCACTGCTCACCATTGAGAACATGTGTGCCTCTCCTGGCTGCAGATGGAAGGGGAGAGAGAAAGAGACTAAAAGATAAAGTGAGCAAGGTACAGTCAGAGATGTAAAGCGAGACAAAGAGAGAGAGAGAGCGTGAGCGAATGGGTAGGAAATGTGAGAGGGGAATAAAGCAGAGCTCACTTTCTGTGTGTGTGTGTGTGTGTGTGTGTGTGTGTGTGTGTGTGGATATGACAGCGTGTGTAGCTGGCCAATCAGAGCCTCCTGAGC
>NW_015646116.1:131983-132761 GCF_001515625.1 Sinocyclocheilus rhinocerous | reverse complement strand
TGTGTGTGTGTGTGTGTGTGTGTGTGTGTGTGTGTGTGTGTGTGTGTGTGTGTGGATATGACAGCGTGTGTAGCTGGCCAATCAGAGCGCACCTCCTGAGCTGCAGCAGGCTGGCAGATTTGGGAGCTCTAAGGGTTCTGTTCTGGACTGGATTGAGCTGCTGCACACATACTCTCTGTGTGACTTTAAAAATGTGGAGGGACGTTAGGAGCGCTCCTCCATATTCCAAAACCTTGTCATCTTTTAAGCAAAGACTGAGAAGGTAAGAGGCACTATGTGTGTTTTTTATCTTTATTCATCTGCTGATTGAATCTTGAGTGCTGCCTCTGTTTGTCTGGCTTATGGTGAGGCTGTATTTAGTGAAAGTCTGAGAGTTGGTCTAGTGTATATGTGGCTGTAGACAAAACAGAGCAGTGGGATGAGGGAAGGAAGGCAGTGTCTGTCCATTGATCTGTGCCTCTTTCATTACTCCAGCACTTTATTGTGGCCACATGCGAATCTTCAAAGCTCTGTCTCACTTTCCAGTGAACAAACAGCATAGCAAGTGCAGCTGTTGAAAGCCCTTGTGTCTGATTCTTTAGTGTTTCTTGATTGCCTTGAGAAAAAAGGACTACAACCTTTCTTTCTTTCTTTCTTATATTCTTTACAAATATTTTAGTTCGTTTTTTTTTTCATTCAGATAATTAAGAAGAAATGGTTACAGTGGACTTCAAAACGTGAAAATGCTTGAAAATTTATATATATATATATATATATATATATATATATTTCAGACATG
>NW_015646116.1:130138-130452 GCF_001515625.1 Sinocyclocheilus rhinocerous | reverse complement strand
AAGAGCTTTAAAAAATAATTGCATATTAAATCGCAATCGCAATATTGGAAAAAAAAATCGTTCAGCCCTAGTAGAGACCTGCACTCCCGCGGGACCCAATGCAACAGGGTGCGGCGCGGGACAACTCTTGATGGGCGAGTGCGGGTGCGGGCGGGAAGAGACTCGTGTGTGTGCCGGATGCGGGAGAATAAAATGATTCGCGGAACTCCCGCAAAATAATCTAAACATAAAGTGTCTAAAACATATAAATTGTTATTTATCTATTGCACTAAAGCAAAAAGAACAACTAATATTAACATTAAAATGATTAGCGC
>NW_015646116.1:126695-129350 GCF_001515625.1 Sinocyclocheilus rhinocerous | reverse complement strand
TATATATAATTTATTTATATAATTTTAAAAGATTTATGTTTTTAAAAGCATAAATGGCTAACATGACTAATTTTTGTAAGGAATACAAAATACATAAAAAAACGAATTTACATCATTAGAAATTAATTTGTGTGTAATTAGCATACATTGATGGAACTGGGACTCGTTCGTTTTTCTATTTCGTTTTGAGACAGTAGTGTCCAATCCAACATTTACCCTCCTGCTACTACTATTCGAGGCACAAGGTGTCAAGCATGCTGAGATTCCTCCTCAAAAAAATCTCAAAATACCATCCACTCCTTTATGACGAACTCACTGTCCAGTGGCCTGAGGCCAATAGTCTGGTAATTCTTATCAGACTGCTGCTCAGAGTTGCATCAAGCCCGGTGAGTTCAGTCAGGCAGGTTCACATTAGTTATGTTTCATCACACAAATGAATCCAGATTTGCAGAAGTGAGTTGCTGTATTTAGAGATGTTTATTTTGAGTTTAAATTGAGATTTTGATCATAATCATTTATATGCCAGAATGCAAAGTCTGAATTGTTTTTAATGTGAGCAACCTTGTTGGCATATTTTTATTTATATTTTATTACTTTATTTTTTATAATTATAGCTCCAGTTCTCAAATTTCACAGTCAATCTTTAAAAAAAATCTCATGATCCCCTCATAAATGAACAAATGCCTTTCTTTATGAGTGATAATACATTCAACTGATTCGTTCAAAAACACTTATTTATTCAGGAACAAAATATGAGTGAGTATTTGAATTGACTTAATTGAGCCATTTAAAAATGATCTTAAGTGATCTTAAGTTACTTATAAGTAATTATAAGTGAGTGATTGCGCTTTTTCAGACCGATGAGCTTTGTAAAAATCGACGCGTTTAAAAAAGGCGGGGCATAGAGGAGAAACAATAATGTACAGTATGTGGAAAATAATGTGTTTTTTTAACTTTAAACCGCATAAACACATTTCATTACACCAAATACACAAAATAATGTTATTTTTAGCAGCATCATATGACCCCTTTAACCTATTTATTCAGAAACACTGATTCATTCTGGAATTAAATAGGTGAGTGTTTGATTCATTCATTCAATTGATTTGTTCAAAAACATTGGCCTCAAACATAAATGCACAATTACTTGTCTTAATGAGTGAGTAATTGCATCATTTTCTAACTGATTTGTTCAAAAACACTGATTCATTCGGGAATTAAATAATTGAGTCTTTGAATCATTTACTCAATCGATTAATTTGAGAATGAGACATCTGCTCAGAAACGTGCAACAACCGATTGTTTGTTGTCTATTTTCTTTTGTGGAACAAAAATGGATGAAGTAACTGGCAGTTACTGAAATCTAAGTTACTCAGTATTAACTTCTTGTTTATTAAATTTATTGTGGCCTCGTGACTGACTGACTGACTGACTGATTGACTCAGTACCCTGTTCTCATCATTTCAGATTAGTACAGTGGTTTCGGGGATCAAAAGCACCAGTGCACTAATGCTTTTCTAAGGAAATAGAGAGCAAGAAGTCATATTTCAAACTTAAAAAGAAGTTTATGGTATCAAAAAGCAATATAACAAAGAGTGAAAAATTTAAGGGGGTCTGAATACTTTCCGTACCCACTGTATATATCAATATATGAAAGATTACAATGGTGGCACTTATTCTCCTGCTATAGCTAATGAGTTAAATAGTCACAATAATGGCCTGTTCATTGAATTTAGGATACTAAAACACCGTGGAATGTGGTTTTCTTGTTCTCCCATTCATTCAGCCATCTGTGTGCACATTCATTGTTTTTTTGTTTTCTTCTTCTTTCGTTGAAATGTTTGGTTTTATCATAAGATCATTTGAGTCACAAGATCAGTTGAACTGTCATATGCAGGGCAGGACTTACGGGGTCCGGGGCCCCTGGGCTTGAGGTTATGTTTGGGCCCCATACCTATACTACAAATGCCTTCAACTAGAACATTATTATGGAGTAACACAAAATACACAAAAATTTAAATATGCTTTCAGGTTCATATACTGTATACAATTAATAGGCAACATGTCTAGTCTAGTCAACGTTTAGATGTAATATTAAATAGTCACTATAATACAATAAACAGGATGTGATCTCTCAGTTGAGAGATCAAACCCCTGAAATAACACTGAGAAGAAAAAAACCTAAGAGATGTATTATTATGAAAATCTATTGTCACATCTGTGTCTTTTTATGTCAGATTCTTAAATTTAATAAATTCAATCTGAATAAAAAAACATGTTGGCTATTAACAATAAAATGAAATCACTATAAACAAAATCCATAGATGGATTTTGCACAAGTTATGTTAAGCACTCTGCTTAAATCTGCTCTTGACCAAACAACGTTTTCATATTTAATATGGATTAATATATAAATATAATCTATATCTATTACTTTATACATCATAGTATTTTGTTTCTGAATAGTAGCAGCTACTGTTAGTTTTAGGCTAGCCAACCTGAAAAAGTTAAAGCACAGTTTGTTTCATTTGTATCCTTGTGCTATTGCTAGTAACTTGTTCATTTATACTGACCGTTCAATTGTCTTTATGTAACATTATTTATTAAAATGCAAGGTTACTTGAGTCAGAAACAATGAAAACAATAACTTTTTCT
>NW_015646116.1:110871-126685 GCF_001515625.1 Sinocyclocheilus rhinocerous | reverse complement strand
AGTACCGAATGGTTTAAAAAGACGTGCAAATGATAAACTTTTGTGTTGATGCAACACTGACCCGATTAGGCAAAAATTGAGCGAAAGTCTTGTCTGGCAGTGTGCAGCAGCTATTTTAGTGCAGACGAGATGCGCTGATGTGAGGCAATTTTGAGAGTGAGAGAGCGGATTTGTAAAATAAATTTCCACGACTTTTCCAAAGCTTTCTGGGGTTTTCATGACCGTACGAACCATGTAAATGGCTATTTTTTATTTTTTTTAAATCTTCTTGATTAAAGTGAAAAAAAAATCATAAATTCCAGTTTATGCTGTTTGATTATGGCTTCGAATGTCGCAGTTGGAAGCTGGAAGTTGTTAGCCCCGACTGGCCCGTACGCGGTGTTGAAATGCGACTAATAATTTCTGACTGGCACATAACTGAACAAATGTAAACGGGTTAAGGCGGGGCCCCCTACAAGGCGGGGCCTTTGGGCTGCAGCCCAGTCAAGCCCAATGGTAAGTCCGGCCATGGTCATATGCCTTTGCTGACCGAAATAGTAACACTTTATATGAAGCTGTATTTATAATACATTATAAGAGTATTCTTAAGGCATTATAATGAATGCATAATGTATATTAAAAAATCATAATATGTTGTATAATCTCATGAGTAATCATAACAACAGTTTTAATGCATTATAATTTTTACTTATTTGTGGTTATAGCTTTTAAGATTATGATGATTTCTAATGCACAATGAACACAATGCATCCACTTAATTTACAATGGATTATATTTCCCATAGTTATAATGTATTATAAGTCTCATATCTTGCCATTATTAACTTGTTAATTTACTTTAAGCAGACAAAGACCACTTATAAATAATAATAATAACAACAACAACAACAATAATAATACAAATATTTTTTTCTTGAACAGCCATTATATCAGATATCTGATCAGATGAATGTGTAATATGGCACATTTGATTGTAACTATATTTATTTTAATGTCAGTAAGATAGTAAGATGCTGTACAGATTTTAAATAAATAATGTCAATATATAAGACTTATAATCCATTATAAATTAAGTGGATTTAACATGGTGTTTATTGCATTTTATAAATAATCATAGTCATAAAAGTTATAACCACAAATAAGTTATAATGTATTATAATTGTTGTTATGATTATTTATGAGATGAAATGCCATATCATTTTTTTATAATGCAGTATGCATTCAATATTATGCCTTAAGAATACCCTTATAACGTGTTATGAAAATGGGCTTCATTGAAAGTGTTACCACTGAAATAATAACTTCTCACTTAAATTCTCGATTCTTCTTCTTCATTCATTTTCATACAGGCCGTCTGTTGCCAACAAGAAAAGGAAAGCAATTGAAAAAGACTTTTGTGTGCAATGCATGAATGAGACAGACAATTAAAAATTTTTAAATATTTTGCTCTTAGTAATAAGTATTCAACATGTCATGACATTTGTGAAACTTTTTCTAATATGCACCACTGTTTCCACAGTAACACGTCATGATGCGTTAAGACTCTTATTCTGATTTTTTATAACAATGGTTTAAATATACAGTTAACCCAACAGTAATGTTTGCAGCAATTGCGTTATATGAAAAATTATGTTTTGACTTGTAAACCAATGCATATACTCCCTCTTCAGTCTTGAAGAACCTAGTAATGACTGCTAAACCTAACATAACTGTTTTTTATTCTGTTGTAGTCAAGCTAGAACAATAGTAGACAAGATAATAATAGTTAGAAAGCTCTTATTATTGTGTTGGTGGTGTAAAATTATTCTCTCATCATTTATATCAGTGGCTCTCTCATTAAGATTATATAACAACAAGCACTTTTAATGAAATGCATTGAGACTCATATTGCAGTGTCTTAGATTCATTCATTAATTCCGATTGCTTCTATTTCGGTTACTGAATTATTGACCTATGTGCACTAATGAATACACATAACAAATGCAGCTCTAGAAATGCTGAATATTGGCATCAAATGCATTTTCTGCAAAATTCCTTCAATAAAAAAACAAAAAACAACCAAAAAAACAGTGTGAGGTTCTTGGGAGATTAAAGTTGCATTCACATGTCACACATGTCATCTTCCCTTACAAACAAAAGTGAATCTCTCAAATATCTCAAAGTCAGTTTTGTGTTGCACCATGAAACATTTATTCCGGTCATATAATGTTAGACGCTTGGGACATGGCTTCAGCATTACTGTGACTATTTCAAACACGTCTTGGAAATGAAATGTTCAGATGTAGCTAAGGTGACAGGAAATGCCCACCCTGCAGCATTTCCACTGTCATTTGTTTATTTGTCCTCTTCTTTTTTTAGAATTCCCACATCGCAATTTCCATTAGTTTTGAGAAAGACTAACCCTAAAGCACTAGGTATTTCACTCGTCCATGTCAGTAACCCTCATGCCATCGAGGAATGAAGAGTATGAGGGAGTTTCTCCTCATCAAGTGACAAATCTGAATTGACAGGGAGGCAGAGGAGTCGAGAGTTATCAGCTTCTTTTCCTAGGTAACCAGGGACATGCATTGATCCTTGGAATGCCATTTAGCCATTTGAATAGACTCGCCATGCTGGAGCTCTCATTACACGTCCCTTGCACCAGCATTCATGATCCATGTTATTATACTAGAACAGCTGTTCCATCAAAAATGTATTAGATGTTTCGCAGAATGGCAAACAGCAAGATCGCAATGGGCTTTTAGGCCAATTTTCATATCTTAGATCTTCACGGGTAACAGCTAATCCCAACTTTTCAGTGGAATTAAAATGTGATCGCTGGCTGTGTTTCATTTCGCCCCCATGAAAGTACAGTTTGTCCTCTTTCCTTCAAACAGATGTTTCTTGGATATCTGCCATCGCCTCCAGTGAGTCTCCAGTGGACGCCGGCTCCCCAACGAATCAACACGTCTCGCTCTCAGCCCACAATGTGAGTGCTGCCCGACGAGTCTCTGCGACAACAGGATTTTAAACCATGGCCATCAGCCAAGCCCTGCGAACTGGTCCGATCGGCATCTAGAGCTGCCCACCGCAAGAGAGAGACCTCTGGGTGAGCGAGAGCAGGAGTTCAAACTTTGCGACTCTTTAACATGAGAGCAGCCAGCAGCCCTGCCTGTCTGTCCCCTCTGCTGCTGTGCCTGTGTGTGCTCCAGAGGAGCTATGGGACCCCTTCTCCGCCCAGCCCCACATTCATCCACAACCAGACCAAACTGCCTGACGGCAACAAGGACTCGCACCATCGCCCTAAGCGAGGCTGGATCTGGAATCAGTTCTTCGTTTTGGAAGAGCACATTGGGCCGGATGCCCAGTATGTGGGGAAGGTAAGAGACCTATTTTTGTTTCGATCTGTGTGCAGGTGTGGGAATTGTGGTTAAAACACAGGTGATTAACAAACTGAGCTGTTGTGTTTTGTATGGTTTGTTGAGCAAATGGTTTCTCGAAAGAGTGCTGTTTTAACCAGAGACAATGGCGGTGCATCATGTTTTTGGATTCTAATTGAAATGTGCGATGTCACCATGTTCTTGTAATCATATTTTCTTGGAAGCGAGTAAATAGTGCAGGTGACTAATCAGAAAAAATATCCATGTTTCTCCGAACAGCATGTTTTTGTCAGAAAATTGATTTGGCTTGCAAATTAAAGGCTGACCCGTTACATCCATCCTGCTAATAAGAGTGTAATTATTTTGACTGTCAACTACAGACAAACACAAGAATCCAGAGGCCTTTTTTTGTCTCTGTTGTCTTCATAAACAAGGTTTTAGACAGCTAACATTTTCTTATGATAATCATTTGGAGTACCTTTTATTCTGGGACTCTGGAAAAATTCCAGAGATCCCTCTGTGGCTTATAAACGTCAACAGAGGCATAAACAATTATTTTGCCCATTCGGTTCTGTGAAGACTGGCCTATGGAGTCAAATCAATGCCACATATAGCCTACTTGCAAAAGAAAATAAAGTTTTGCAAACGAAAATGAAAGTATTGAGAAAAAATAAATAAATGTGCTTTTTGCAAACAAAAATAAAGAATTGCAAAAGAAAATGAAGTATTGCGAGATAAAAAAATTTGCAAACAAAAATAAAGTATTGCAAAATATAAATGAAACAGAGCAAAAGCAATGATTTTGCACCTCATATTTTCCATGGCTATAGCTACTATACATCTGTCAAAACAATGCCAGAAAGTGAAACACACAGAAACGTGAAGCGCATAGGGAAAAAACGAAATCGTGAGCTCATACTTGACTGAAACACAAAATAAAAGTAGCATTGCAAATAAATTAGGCTGCGTTTACACTTGGCATTAACATGTGACCTGTATCCGGATGTTGTCCACATACACATTGAAAAGACAAGTGTAAACGCGCTTCTGATCGGCCCCTCTCTCCCGATCTGTCGGAAGAACAGAGTGCTAGTGAGACTCGTACATTTATTTTGATTTGTAAAATGTCCCACAACTGAAAATAGTTTTTACACTAGATTAGTTAAGGATACAAGTTATTCATTCATAAGAGTCATGTGTTCGGGAATCTAGTATATGATTCTAAGTCACTGAAAAGAATCAGATCATAAGAGTAATTTGTTCGGGAGTCTGACTACACTGGTTGCGCTGTAAGATTTTGATTCACTGAGAAGAACTGACTCATAGGAGTCTTTTTTTTCTGTAATTGGACTGCTGGTTGCACTATATGATTCAGTGAAAAGAACAGATTCATTTTGAGAGTCATTTGTTCTGTAATTGGACTACACTGGTTGTGTTGTATGATTTTGATTAACTGATAAGAACAGACTTGTGAGAGAGGGCAGAGCCCCAAGAAGAGAGAGGCAGCAAAGAAAAGAGCCAAGAAAAAGAGGTAGCAAAGGAAAAAGCCAGAGCAACAGTTACAGTCCTCTTTTATCCCTTTCTTGACCATGTGACTAAAAACCAAATGTGAGACATTCAAACTGACCAATCAGCAGATTACAACTTCACCCACTGTGCAAAAGGTGTGACAATTAGAAGACCCCCGATGTATACACATGTTGGCCTACAGGCCTTGATCGATATCAGCACTTCTGTGCCTTTAGGAATGCCAAATGGCCCTTTTGTTACTGAAGATAGGTTTGGGACAGGAAAGCAGAAGTCTTTGATCATTTTTGACCTTACAGACTTATGGGAGTTATTAGTTCAGGAGTCTGAATATACTGGTCCTGCTGTATAATTTTAATTCACTGAGACTCATAGGGGTCATTCTTTCTCTAACTAGAAAACCGGGAAGTTTTTTTCTTCTTTTCTTCTTCTTTTATTTTCTTTTTTCAGGAAATACTATGTGATTTTGATTCACTAAACTGAGCTGACTCATAGGAGTAATTATTTCTGTAATTGAACTACTGGTTGAGATGTATGGTTTTGATTCACTAAGAACCAATTCATTAGAATAATTTGTTCTGTAATTGCACTTCACTGTGCTGTATTGGTTTTAATTCACTGACAAGAACAGACTCATAAGAGTCATTCTTTCAGGAGTCTGACCACACCAGTCGCACTGTATGATTTTGATTCACTGAAAATAACTGACTCATAGGGGTCACTGAATCAGTGAGAAGAACCGATTAATTCGTTCTGTAATTGGACTACTCTGGTCGAACTGCATGTTTTTGATCCACTGATTAGAACTGGCTCATAAGAATCATTCTTTTGGGAGTCTGAGTACACCAGTTGTGCTGTACGATTTTGATTCTCTGAGAAAAACCGACTCAGAGGAGTCATTAGATCAGGAACTGGACAAGACTAGTAACATCATAAGTAGTCTTTTTAAACATAGTCTTTAAAAGTCACTGGAGTCAATTCAACTGAGCTCTTCCTGCAACAGAGCAGACTCGGTTAGACCCTGTCTGGGAGACTTTTGACTAACATCAAAAAGGAAACTCAGTGTGACAACATTCTTACTTGTATTGAACCGCAAAACATGAAGCCAAACAGTGCCCTTGTTCTGCTCACATGGGTGCCACTTAATTTTGTGCTGCTGTGGTGTGACCTGTCTGTAAAAGATTTGAGTGAGCTGAATATTTTCTCTCAGACCTTCTTAAACTGCAATGACAGAAATGGGCTCTCAGTAGCCTCCTACACTCCTCTCCCCTCGTTTTTTTTTTTTCTCACACCTTCTCCTGCCTGGTCCCTCCAGACCACCATCTCTCTCTTTTTTTTTTTTTTGCTCTCCACTTCAGTGGTCAGATAAAAAGAGGTTTTGGGGGCCCAGGCAGACCTGTTCTCCTAAATCACTGCCTGTCCTCAAATATCTAGTGATAGGAACATAAACTATGTCACTTTATAAAAACAGATGAGAAATTTCAGTGTCTCTTTTTTTTTTTTTTTTTTTTTTTTTTTGCTCTCCACTTCAGTGGTCAGATAAAAAGAGGTTTTGGGGGCCCAGGCAGACCTGTTCTCCTAAATCACTGCCTGTCCTCAAATATCTAGTGATAGGAACATAAACTATGTCACTTTATAAAAACAGATGAGAAATTTCAGTGGGACCAAGTTTTGTGGGTTAGAAATTGAGCATAAAGGGAGGATATTTGGTTAGAAAGAAATTATCCTGAAATGTGTTGGATGAAAAACAATTCAACACCCGCAGAGCTCTGGAAACTAGTGATATTGTTGCTTTTTGGTCACTACATTTTAAAAGAATTTATGGTAAATTACAAAAAGCACATGAATAAGGTATGATTTTTAAGGTTTTCTAAAGATTTCATTCATTATGTTCTTACCAGGTCAATGTATTTTTGCCTCATTTTCAAGGGGAAGGACGTAAACAGTGTTATTTTTTAAATTATTATTCTAATTAATAATTATTTAAAAAGTTGACATGGTTTTTGTTGTAATCATAGTTCCCTTTCAGTCGGTCACTCTCGACGTCACGAAGCGAGATCCCAATTCGTCGGTCATCCGACGTGACGTCTCCGTTCCCTCCTTCAGGGAACGAGGGTTACCATACGTAACCGAGACGTTTTTTTGTCTTTTTATTTGATTTGTCTTTTGTTATTTTAATTCAATCAGTATTTCGTCATATTTCATTTATTAATTTTAGGCATGCATCTTTCACCACTGAACCCTTCAGCAAACACTATATCGTGATTTGCAAAAGAGCATCAGCCAAATGAAAAGAAACTCTTTTTTTCTTTTGTCAAGTAGCATTATGCTCATTGTCTGATTCTTGTCATAGAAGTGATACATCAGTGGTATCCATTGGTTACACAATCTACACAATAGCAGATGAAGTTTCTGGCTGAGCGAGAGACACAACACTCTCATGAGGTTCAATTCAGCTGCTCTTTGATTTATTCCACGCTTCTCTTTTATATTAAATGAATAACGTGAAAATGTTGCCAGCACGTACTCGAGCACTTCTTCAGTTTGAAAAAAAGTAAAGCAGAAAATATTTGTTTAGTGTATTTTTGCTTAGCAGATACAATTTGTTCTTCATACTGTAGATTATTGCTGTGGTAAATATGCTCCCTTTTCATGTGGAAAAGCACATACACACACACACACACACACACACACACACACATCCAGAAAGAGATGCATATGCACACAAACAGCTTAAGTTTTGAAATTTGTAATAGAGAGCTAGCAAGCTGCTGGCGCTCTGGAAGGTCTTTTTCTCTGTTAATCTCTTTACCAGCAGACTGGTAGCACACATTAGTGTGAGTGTGTGATAACTAGAAAGGGTCTACAGTAACATAAACTTTGGAGTAGAGGAAGACAAATAGAAACCAGTTCGCTGCAGTTCTATTGGAGTCTGTTCGACTGATGAATATCTGTCACTGCAGCTTTAAAGATGGAGGATTACATTAAACCACTCAGCTCCTTCTCACTAATGGCAAATTACCAAACTCAGTGCCGCCCATGCACGCTTCCTTATTCTGACGTGAAGGGCTCTTGGTGCAGTGTAAAATTGACCTTTCCATCAGCACGCCGGCTTTAATTTGCGGTTAGCGGCGAAGGCTGAGCCCTGATTTAATCAGTCCTTCCTTCTTGTAGCGTGGGCAGTTTATCAAGCCCCTGCACAAGGCAACCTGTGCTCTTAGGTCTGCGGCAGCAGTAACCGCAAACCCTACATCATGGTCATGTCTGCAGAAAGAATTGTTTTCCGTATATATGTTCTTTCAGTGCATTCTTAATGCAGACATTCCTATGAATATTAAAAAGACTGTTGGAATGAGGTCGGTCGAAGCAAGACACCTCTAATGAGGGGCTTGTTTTGACAATATAGGGCATTGTTTCTTCAAAGTCTAATTTATATGTTTGCACACTAAAATGCACTCTTAAAGGGATAGTCCACTTTAAGAGTCCAATGAAACATCTGCCATTTACTCACCCTCAAGTCTTGAATGACTTACTTTCTTCTGTGGAACATAAAAAAAGTTATTTAAAAATGTTGGTAACCAGTTTTGGTTTCTATTGACTATCATTGTATTTTTTGTCCGTGCAATGAAAGTCAATGGGACAAAAACTGATTGATTACCAATATTCTTCTAAATATCTTCTTTTTTTTCCACAGAATAAAGTCATATAGGTTTGGAACAACACAAGGGTGAGTAAATGATGACAGAATTTTCATTTTTGAGTGGACTATTCCTTTAAAGTCAGCATGAAATGGAAGCTTCAGTATTTTCTTCCTTATTGTGAGATCAGAGTGTTTGTCAAATGGGAGGAGGGAGGGGGAAGTTATTTTGGTTAAAGATTAGGAGGCCACATGCATTTGATAAAATAATGATGTGCACAGATAAATCATTTATAATAAACACTGCAATATTCCAGAAATCAATAAGAATTCAGTTTTGATTTCATGGTGGCTTTAAAGCACTGAAATGTTCATGTTGCAAGATTCAGTAGCGTCACCTCCTAGCATGCATACATTAAAAGGCTTCTGACCCATAATAGGTGCTCTAATGGATCTAAATGCATCACTTTCGCACCATAATAAAATGTCTTAGAGCTATGAATGAAGCGTAGTTGAGTGTGGGTGTGAGTATGTGTTTGACAAGGTGTGCAAACACTCAGTGGTCACCATTATAATTTAATAGGAGAATGTATTCCGAGCCGGATCAGTCTGCTTAGCATGCAAGTTGTGCAACACACCCAGTTTGTTTCAAATGGTTAATAAGCAGTGTTGGGGAGTAACAAGTTACATGTAACGGCGTTACGTAATTTAATTACAAAATAAATGTAACTGTAATCAGTTACAGTTACTAAGAAAAAATGTGTAATTAAATTACTCAAAAAGTAATCAAAAGTAATCAGTTACATTACTTTAATAAAGTAATTGAAAAAGTTACACTACTATTACATTTTAAATAGGGTAACTTGTAATCTGTAACCTATTACATTTCCAAAGTAACCTTCCCAACACTGTTAATGAGTTTCCATTGTGCTCAAGTGTTTGCTTTCATTCATAATCTTATTAATCGCATTTGATACATTTGTATTTTCTAGGCTGGCTGCTTTCAGATTTGAGTCTATATCTGTCTGGCAGGTTTCTCAAAGCCTTTCATTTGTGTGGTAATGTTGTGCAGGGGAACAGTGTCACACCTTCTGCTGGACGAGTCAATGCATTCTATCTTCCACTCATCTGACTCCCCCCTCCCTTCTTTTTTTGTTTTGTTTTTTGTTTTATGTGACCCCCCCCATTTTAAACATTTAATTTCATTTATCCTTCTTCTGAATTTCTAAAGGTGATGAATTTTCTTAAGGTGATGATAATAATTTGTTCTTCTTTTTAATTTTAATAATAATAATAACAATCATCATCATTTTATTTTCAAACATAATTTATTGTCATTTATAATGACAGTAACAATAATATTTTTAATATCAATAATAATACTTATATATAAATAATATTTATTCCCCAAAATTACCTCATTCATTTATTTATTAACAATTTATTGATTAGTCATTGTAGCTTAATCCATTTTACTTTGCTATTGCTAAATATTTCCAAGTGACAGTTATTTTTCTAGAAAAAAAAAAAACATGCTAAAGTAATGGCTAAACAGTGTTTTGGTTTTTGATTTACGTGACTAACCAATAGCTTGATTGGCCTAAGTGACATCAGCAGAAAGAAAAGTCATTTTAGATTACAAAAGCAAGCACCCCTCCCCCACCCCTTAAGAGTAACATGAACCAATCATTAACTATAAGACAAGGACTAGGAAGTAAATAGAGTCAATTTAGTTTTGAAGTTCTTCGCAAGATCTTCTCAATCATCTTGGTTTATGTGTGAATAATTATGGAAAAAGTAAACGTATCAATGAACAGCAACAGGGCATTTCCTAACAAATCTTTACTTTATTTATCCTCGGTTTAAGGAGTTCTTTGGTAATATGTAAACACGATTCAAATATTCAGTCCGTCTCTTAGGGGAACCTGATGTATTCAGAGTGAATTGTGTTTCCATAAATATCAGAGGCAAGTTCAAAACAAGAGTCACTCTTTTTTGAAGTACAATGTAGGAGGATTCTCCAATCTTTCATACTGCTGGATGCAGCAGGTGAACATGAGGATACACAGCAGGATGAAAGAGGCAGATATGAGCATCCTTAAACAGTTGTTTGGGTTCGGGTCTCAGGTTTAGCTATGTGCATAAGGGCACATTTTTGGTATGGTTTAATACTGTATATGTCCTGCTGCATTGCAGCAGTAACCAGGCATATACTCAAAGTTTTGTGGATAAAGCAATGGCCCCAGAAATAGTGTGGTTTCAGGCCCTCCTGCCATATATATCTGTGAAGGTGAATTTCCCTATTAACCAGGGGGAAAAGGTGTGGAATGTGAACGTCATTCTGACTAATTGCTCACTGCGGTGGGATTACACAGGCTGCCAAGAATTATGGGAACACAGTGGGAAAAAGAAAGCTGCTTGAATAGCAACCCAGCAACATGCAAAGTAAGTTTTTTTTTTTTTTTTTTTTTCCTCACTTTATTTACAAATTTTCAAGTATTACAAATTTTTTCAATATTTCAACAATACAGTTTAGATAACATTTTAACACTAGGTATAAAGAAAAGGGATCCGAATAAGAAATAGGAAACTAAGAAACTATCAAAATAACAGATACAATCAATTATCCCCAAGTAGTAAAGCGCAACTGCTGCTCAAATTTTTTTTTTTTCAAGGCCTCATTAGTGATCATTAGCAACTGAAATGGCAGCATTTATTGTTGGATAAGAGGCGTGAAAACAGAAGTGTTCCTCAGTTTCAGGTGATGGTCTCATCCAGCTTCCTGTACATCCCTAGTTGAAGCTTTCTGCTGTTTTGTATGCATATCGTTTTGCAGTTAGTGTCACTGTAATTGCACAAGCATAGCATATGAGATACTAATGAAGTATGTGCCACAGATGGTTTCATATATTGATTTTACACTGAAAGCTGACATGAACAGAAGTGATCATTCATGATGCATCTCTGTAAACATATGGGTCAATTACATACAAGAGTGTCCATGCTAAAGAAAAGGAAAAATCTTTTTTGAAGCACATGTGACTTACGCCTGTTTCACACCTCAAGCGTGAGCTTCGCGTCAGCTTCACGTTAGCATAGCTAGCGCCATATCACTGCAGCTGCATGCAGACTCATGAGAGTATTCACACCTGAAGCGTTTGTACAGCATCACTGCAGCGGCTCCAAAGCTACATATTTCTTTACAAAGATGACTATAAATTTGTTTTTAGAAGTTGGTCAGTTATACATTTTAAGTGTAAAAGTCTTAAAAGTTTGTTAACATGGGGATTTGCATGTTAACGTGGGGACTCGCATGCAAACAACAAAAACAGCTCAGATCATGTCGTTTCAGTCATATAGAACGTGTTGTTTTTAATGTTTGTTTTTTTTATTACACCATACTTTAACACAAACTGAATAATTAAAAACAAGTTTAAATGGGTAAATCTTCTATACATATTTTTTTATTCTTCATTTTCTTTTCTGACATATTCCAATTCTTGTTAAAACACACTAGACATGCTTATTCTGTGCGTTTTTAGCATTTTTTGTGTGAAATCATATTTATTTTGCAAAAGTGGGCTGTCACTTTAATTGAGCATGAGCAGCAGAGCAAAAATAGACCCAGCGCCGAAACCATCGCTTCAGCACTGCTCATGCAATGCTCCTGCTTGTGGTGTGAAACCGGCCTTAGACATGTGGTTTTCAATTTTTCAGTTTCAATTTAAGGTCTCTAAAATGGCATGTTATGTAACCATCGAGTAAAAAGTAATAATAGTGCTGGGCGGTATACCGAATACCGGTGTTTATTTTTCAGAATCAGAATCAGAATCAGAAGAGCTTTATTACCAAGTATGTTTACACACACAAGGAATTTGACTTGACGACAGGAGCTTCCAGTGTAGAAGAAAGTACAAACATAGTGCAGACATACATGATAGTGCAGACATACATAGGAATAACACAGTAGGGATGTAATATAACACTAATATAATAAAAAAAAGAAAAATTGAATAATGTACTATATACAGAAATAGAAGTATAGGAACAAAAGTAATTGTTTAGATAAATGTACAGATATGTTATAAGTGTGCAGATATGTTATTTACAAAGTATGCCGTTTAATATAAATATGTCAGATAACTATGTTAGTTGTGATGGACGATGTATAATTATGAAAGATTAATTGTTCAGACTGAATATAGCTTGTGGGAAAAAACTGTTCTTGTGCCTGACTGTTCTGGTGGTCAGTGCTCTGTAGCGCCGACCAGAAGGCAACAGTTCGAAGAGAGAGTGGGCTGGGTGTGAAGGGTCCAAGGTGATTTTTTTAGCCCTTTTCCTCACTCTGGAGATGTAAAGATCTTGGAGGCTGGGCAGAGGGACACCAATAATCCTCTCAGCAGTCCTGACTGTCCGTTGTAGTCTCTTGATGTCTGATTTGGTTGCTGAACCAAACCAGACAGTTATGGATGAACACAGGACAGACTCAATGATAGCAGAGTAGAACTGTTTCAGCAGCTCCTGTGGCAGGTTGAATTTCCTCAGCTGGCGAAGGAAGTACAACCTCTGCTGGGCCTTTTTTGCAATGGAGTCTATGTGAGTGTCCCACTTCAGGTCCTGAGAGATAGTGGTGCCCAGGAACCTGAATGACTCCACTGCAGTCACAGTGCTGTCCATGATGGTGAGTGGGGGGAGTGCAGGGGGTTTTCTCCTGAAGTCCACGATCATCTCCACAGTTTTGAGCGTGTTAAGCTCCAGGTTGTTAAGACTGCACCAGACAGCCAGCTCTTTAACCTCCTGTCTGTAAGCAGACTCGTCTCCATCCTTGATGAGGCCGATGACTGTAGTGTCGTCTGCGAACTTCAGGAGCTTGACAGAGGGGTCTTTAGAGGTGCAGTCATTCGTGTAGAGAGAGAAGAGCAGTGGGGAGAGTACACATCCCTGGGGAGCGCCAGTGCTGATGGTGATAGTCCTGGATGTGAGTTTGCCCAGCCTCACTAGCTGCTGCCTGTCTGTCAGGAAGCTGGTGATCCACTGACAGATGGAGGTGGGCACGGAGAGCTGGGTGAGTTTGTCTGAGAGAAGGTCAGGCATGATGGTATTGAAGGCCGAACTGAAGTCCACAAATAGGATCCTTGCGTAATTCCCAGGTCTGTCGAGGTGTTGCAGGATGTAATGCAGTCCCATGTTGACTGCATCATCCACAGACCTGTTTGCTCTGTAGGCAAACTGAAGAGGATCCAGCAAGGGTCTAGTGATGTCCTTCAGGTAGGCCAGGACCAGTCTCTCAAGTGACTTCATGACCACAGATGTGAGAGCGACAGGTCTGTAGTCGTTAAGTCCAGTGATTTTGGGCTTTTTGGGGACCGGAATGATGGTGGAGCGTTTGAAGCAGCAGGGAACTTCACACAGCTCCAATGATCTGTTGAAGATCTGTGTGAAGATGGGGGCCAGTTGGTCAGCGCAGACTTTTAAACAGGCAGGTGAAACACCATCTGGGCCTGAAGCTTTTCTAGATTTCTGCTTCCTGAAGACCCGGTTCACATCCTCTACACAGACCTTAAGCACAGGTTGAAGGGGGGGGGAGGGAGGGAGGGGGGTTGCAGGGGTGGTAGGTGAAGGTGTGAAGTGCAGATCAGAGCGGATGGGGGGTGGTAGACGATCCTTTTCAAATCTGCAGTAAAACACATTCAGATCGTCAGCCAATTGTTGATTCTCCGCAAGCTGTGGGGGTGGTGTCTTGTACATGGTGATGTTCCTCAGACCAGTCCATACTGACGCTGGATCGTTTGCTGAAAGCTCTTTTCTCAGCTTTTCTGAGTAGTTTTTTTTAGCCACTCTGATCTCCTTTGTTAGTCTGTTCCTGGCCTGGTTATACAAGATTTTATCCCCACTTCTGTAAGCATCCTCTTTGGCGTGACGAAGCTGTTTGAGTTTCCCAGTAAACCACGGTTTATCATTATTAAATGATAAGAATGTCCTGGTAGGAATGCACATATCTTCACAGAAACTGATATATGAAGTTACAGTCTCTGTGAGCTCGTCCAGATCGGTGGCTGCAGCTTCAAAGATGCTCCAATCAGTGAGGTCAAAACAAGCTTGTAAATCCTGCTCTGCTTCATTAGTCCATCTTTTTACAGTCCTTAATACAGGTTTAGCTGATTTCAGTTTCTGCCTGTAGGTCGGTATTAGATGAACCAAACAGTGATCAGAGAGCCCCAAAGCTGCTCGTGGGACAGAGTGATATGCATCCTTTATTGCTGTGTAACAGTGATCCAAAATAGTGCTGTCTCTGGTGGGACACGTAATGTGCTGCTTGTATTTTGGCAGTTCACGGGAGAGATTTGATTTGTTAAAATCTCCAAGAATGATTAAAATAGAGTCTGGGTACCTTTGCTCCATTTCAGTTATTTGTTCGGCCAGCTGTTGCATCGCGGCGCTCACGCACGCGTCCGGAGGCACGTACACATTCACGAGAATGAAAGAGGAAAACTCCCGCGGCGAGTAGAAAGGTTTACAGTTTATGATGAGTGCCTCTAAATTAGGACAGCATACCTTTTTCAGCGTTGTTACATCTGAACACCAACGTTCGTTGATGTAGAAACACAATCCACCTCCTCTGGTTTTCCCCGTTAACTCCGCGATGCGATCCGCTCTGAACAGCTGGTAGCCCGGCAGATGAAGCGCGTTGTCCGGAATGGCTTCACTCAGCCAGGTTTCAGTGAAGCACAGTGCAGCAGAGTTTGAAAAGTCCTTGTTGGTGCGGGTGAGGAGAAGAAGTTCATCCGTTTTGTTAGGAAGGGAACGGACATTCGCAAGATGAATGCTTGGGAGCGCAGTCCGAAAGCCGCGCGCGCGGAGCTTCACCAGGGCGCCGGCGCGTTTCCCTCTTCTGCGTCTGCACGCGCGTTTGAACAACACCGCTGTACCTCCGACTAGAATGTCCAACAAAACGTCCGAATAATCAAAAACCGGAAAAATGTTGTCTGGGATGTGCTGCTTAATGTTAAGGAGTTCGTCTCTGGTAAAACTTATAGAAGAAGAATGACAAAACACAGAACAAACAAACAAAAACAATAGAAGAATCGCGGAGCTCAGCGTCCTTGCTGCCATTTGCGGCGCCATGCTGGAAAATGCCATTGCCATCGAAACTTTTCTCAAGACAGTACCCTTCAGTGATACATTAATATAACCCCATAAATGTAATGCATTTTTGTACTTATTTTACTGTTTTGTTCGGGATCTACTGGGACAGTGATAAAGATCTACCAGTCGATCGCGATCGACGGGTT